>NC_057802.1:365478869-365675069 GCF_018294505.1 Triticum aestivum | reverse complement strand
GTGGCCCGTGCGGTGTTCTGTATGGGAAGAATCAGAGACGAGGAAGAAGAAGGGTTAGGAGACGTAGGATCTTCATCCAACCGCCTGAAATGGTCGAGAGACAGCTGGGAGTTGCATTCTTAATGCGCTCTGGTTCATCATGTGTGGGCACTGCGCAACCAACATTTTATTATCCAAAATCTGCTTGCTCTTCTTTACCATGTTCCTCTTCCGTTCTTCTTTAATATGTACTCTCTCCATTCCTAAATACAAGTCTTTGTATAGATTCCACCATGGACTACATATGGAGCAAAATGAGCGAATCTACACTCTAAAATGTATCTGGATACATCTGTATGTGATCCATAGTGGAAATCTCTACCAAGACTTATATTTTGGAACGGAGGGAGTATGATAGTAGTACAGTATGTTCCTTGTACTGAAGATGAGCAGGGACATTTGCAGTGTAGAGGTCTATACGGTCGGTTGTGATGGACACTTTGAGCCTCTTTGATTCGTAGGATCTTGTAAACATAGGAATAGGATTTGTAGTGGCCTGCCCACTTGAATCCTATAAGAATAGTAAGGAAATGCGGGGAGCTGTGTCGCCTTTGAGAGTTACACTGATATTAACAGTACTGCACCTTCACTTGAAGAGAGCTGGTATCCGAAGCCTTTCTAGCCGTACCGGCAATACTAGCACATATATTCCAGTAAGTTCCACTTTGCTGATTTTACTCTGATGCTTAAGGTTTTCCCGTTATATCTACACTATGATCTGTGTAGCTGCTTTGTGTCGCACTAGCAGCAGTCCACTCTTGAAGCTAAACACTGCAATGACTTACAAAATTGGCACCAAGGCATTGAGTGCCATTCTGGATGCAATGAAACTCATACGCTCCCCACCTGTTGATTCTTGTTCAGAATATGATCCTAATGACTATTCTAACCTCGAGGAGTCAAAGGCAGATGGCCTGTCCTGTTCACCCATCAAGGTGCCTGTTCTAATTTGGCAATGTTTTATTGATTGCGGGTATCTTGCATATGTTGTCTTGCATTTCTTCTACTTTGTTGCACCGCCATCTGCTTAGTTTACTCATCATATATGTCGAGATGCCATGCCCATCCATTATCAATACATATTCCATCTATCATCATACCATGTTTTTCCACTCAAATGCTGTTCTTGTGCATCAGACATCAAAAAGGAAGAGGGTGATTGCCGAACCTGAAGGAGCACCAGCAAAGTCCTTGAAAAACGTGGTGGTGCCGGAGAAATCAGACATCACCCCACTTATATTGGCTGTACAACCAATGACACAAAACGTAGGACCGACTCCAGCAGACTGTACCCATACTTCACTGGCCACACCACTAGCCCCACCACACAGGACCTGCACTCCAGCAAAAGGTATACCGATTTCATTTGCCATAGCACCAGCTGTACCATAGAAAAATTCCACTCCAGCAAAAAGTACAGCAAGTCCACTGGCCGAAGACCTATCCCAACTGCAGAGACGGCCAATTCCTGCAGATTGGAACCCCATTCCATTTATTCCCAGTTTAAAAGACAATGCTTTCAATGTTGTTAGGGACTACGTGCATATATTCCCATCATGGGAAGATTATTGTGAAGACAAACACCATTTTCACATCTTCCTGTCCAACTTACATGTAAGTGCTATTATTCATGGTTATTATTTTCCTATTTTCTGCTGATTGAACACATCAATGATTTACATTACATTGTTGTAACTAGGCGAGGGTCAATCTGGATAGTCATGACGAGCAAAGCTTTCTTGTGCTTTTCAAGGAAGCATTGCAGCAGTATCGGTGTTACCTGAGGAAATCACACTTTGATGGCAAGTCTATAAACGAATTTCCGGTGAAGTCTCCTGTGCTAAATTTAGAAGACATTGAATGGAAAAACCTTGTTATGCACTAGTCTCGTTCCCAGGATGAGGTACTGTCTATGAAATCACATGACAATTTGAACTTCTACTTTTCCGCATGTGCCTTACGGATCTTTTTTGCAGGAAATCTGCTCGAAGAAGAATTCCGGTTTGACAAGAACGACAGGATATCGCAAATATGTTGCCCGCTGCTTTGCTCTTGTTAGTACCTGTTGTCCTGTATCACTGTACTTGCATACATACCTGGTTCATTATGTGACAGCAGTATGCATGATAGCTTGCTTATCAATTGTTCGCTCCAAATTATCTGATCTGTATGAATGGTTACATTAGTGTAGAATATATCCAATGCCAATCTTTTTTAGCTCTGCATTGTTCTTGTAAGTACATGCTGTCCTTTATCAGTGTACTTATAATGACAGGTAGTTGTTCATGTACCATCACCCTACAGCTTATTTTTCTTTACCCTCCATTTTCTACACATCAGATCTATATTTACTCTTACCATAAGGTTGGTACTGAAGAAGTTTAGCTGTGCATTGCTCTTGGCTGTACCTTTTGCCTGTATCGCTGCACTTACATTTATAGCTACTTGGTTATGTAGCATCACTCTTCATCTTATCTTAAATATTATCCATTTTTTCGTATATTATCACATCTATATTTACTCTTAACAAAATGTAGAATAAAGGCAATGCTTTTGAAGAAGATTTTGTGGTAAACTTCTTGAATTGCCCCCCCCCATCAGCATGGACAAGGCCTTTATAGAGCCTGTCTTCACCAATAATGTAAGTTTGTCCATCTCAAGCCTTCAAACTTTGTTGTATATATTTGGTTAGGCATGACTGCAACAGCTGTTTATTTTTGGTGTTTGCATCAAATTGCTTGTTTAAAGTTTATTATGTAGTTCATAAACAAAAGTTTGTCCTTTCTCAATTTAAGTTTTCAGTTGTACAACCAAGTTCCTTTTTCATACCATGTAAATTAAACTATACAGAGCAAGTGATCTTCTTTTGCACTGCATGTATGCTTCTGTTCTTCATCCGTAATCCAGTGGTGTGGTGAACCTACCCACTACAGCACAATGTCATATTCTGCAATGTCTTAACTATGAACAATGTCATATCATTCTACTATTATTTAAACCGTCTCTTTATTTGCCAATCTGAAATGGTATAAATTGACAGCACACTAACCATTGATACTTATGAGTTCTTGATTTGTAATCCAGTGGTGTTGTGAAGCTGCCAACTCCTTCACAATGTCATTTCCTGCCATGTCTTGACCTGAACAATACCATATTGTGTTAATGCAATTTTAAACTGTGTCACTTTATTCGTCAGTAAGAAATGTGATGAATTGTCAGGACTGATACTTTTATGTGCGAAACATGTCATCTGCCTGCTTGTTTATCTTTCAGAGTGAGGAAGATATGTGTTGAACAAGCGCAGTCTCATCATCTTGCTCAGCTGCTTGCGCTGCAGCTCCCCAGCAAGGCTAACCTTTCTTGAACTCTATTGAAGTGCTGTCGGTTTTGTATATTATTTTGTCGGCGTGTTTATTTGCACTGGTGGCGATCTTTGATGCCCAGTGTATGTAATCTGCTGTCTGCTTGTGCTTTATTATCATAGTGGCGAACTTTGATGCCCAGTGGATGTAATATGCTGTAATTTCTTTATTGTATAGTCTAGGTTTTTTCTTATTCACGATGCTGCAGTTATTTTACTGTATATATATCCTTTCTTCGTAGTAAACTGGCCAAACCATAAAATTACAGTACATAATCGGGCCGTCATGCAATCACGATGTAGGTTGGGCCTAAAACGTGTCGAACAGCTCACGGGCCGGCAGCAGCCCGAAATGAACCCCGGCCCATGATTGTGCGAATCAAATCACGGGCTTTTAATAGGCCAAAATTGTCTCGGTCCTTGTTTGGCCCAATCAGATATCGGCTGCGAGCAGGCCGGATGCAAACCGGGCCGTAGTTAGGCCCAACTATATGAAGGGCTTTTAACAGGCCGAAATTAATATAGGGCGGAAATGTTAAACGGGCCCTTAACAGGCCAAAACTAATATCAGGCCGAATTACTAAGTGGGCCTTTAGCAAGTGGGCCCAAAAGCATAGTGTCCAGTTGACGGGCCGAATCTGATATGGGCCATAATTGAGCCCAAAGCCTCTTAAAGGGCCGGACCTGATCTGGGCCGTAATTTGGCCCAGAACGTGGTAGGCTTTTAACGGGCCGGATCTCATATGGGCCACTATTAGGCCCGGAGCGTGGCAGGCCATTAATGGACCAGATCTAATATGGGCCGGCATTTGGCCCAAAACATGGCAGCCAGTTAATGGGCCGGCCTACTAGGGTCCTCAAAATGTTGTGGGCCTACAGCTGGGCCGGCCCATTAATGTCGGCGAAATCTTGTGGGCCTTTAGCTAGGCCAGCCCATTATGATCCGCAAGAATCTTGTGGGCCTTTACCTGGGCCGGCCCATTATGGCACACAAAAATCTTGTGGGCCTTTACCTGGGCCGGCCCATTATGGCCCGCAAAATCTTGTGGGCCTTTAGCTGGGCCAGCCCATTATGGTTCGCAAAATCTCATGGGCCTTTAGCTGGGCCGGCCCATTATGGTCCGCAAAATCTTGTGGGCCTTCAGTTGGGCCGGCCCATTTAAACTTGATGGGCCGATCCACGTGGCGCGTCTCGCCCATTGGATGAGTGACACCTGTGCCAACGCGGACCTGACACGTGTGTCCTCCAGCCAATGATGATTTTACATGTGGAAAATCCCCATTGGTCGGGGCTGTTAACGGGTTATCGGATCCAAAACCCGACCCGATAGCTTAACGGCGTTCCGTTACGGTGGATGCCACGTGTCGGTCACCCTTGACGAAAGCACTTCTGTGACGCGTGATTTATCGTCATGGAAGTGGACACTTCCGTGATGATAATTTTGGTAATGTCATGGAACACTTCTACGACAGCACAAGTATGACTATCTTGATTCTGTCATAAAATCGTCATGGATGTACATGCATGACAGAAAACGTGACCTACTGTGACAAACATGTATCATCACGGAAGTGTATTGTTTTGTAGTGTAATACCTCTGCTATCTTCAAGAATGCTTGGTGGCAGTATTGGAATTACCTGAAGAAAACATACTTCACTGGCAAAGAAACTCATCAGATTCCCTTACGTTCTCCTGAGACACATTTACTAGACGATGACTGGGAACGCCTTGTTCTGTACTGGTCCCGAACCAAGAATGTGGTAAGGTCTATGAGCTCATTTTTTTAAGTACTGTATTCTTATGTCTTACTGTACTCAGTTCATGTAGAACAAGTGCTTAAACCTGAAGAACAACTATTCTAATTTAAGATTCCATTGCTATCGTGCATACTGTTTTGCTCTTGTATCACTGTATTTACTCATACAAACTTATTTTTAAATTGAAGGATCCAATCGAAACTCCAATGGCACAACAGGTATGTTCATGCATGTTTCTTTAATAGCTTTTCTCTTATCAATAGCTCTGTTGATTTCAATTTCAATTGTGTATACAATTGACTTCTCATATCAAGCACATTACTAGCATCACAACAGAGCCAATAGTGTTGTTGTACATGTAGACCCGCCGTACCCATCTGAAATCTGGTTGTGCCGTGTAGTTTCCCACACTTTGTATTCTTTCACTGCTGCTTTGTCTTGAACTGATATGATTTGAACCGTGTCTCTATTTTGATTTGGCAAGACAATGCAGTGACCATAGGACATAGATATATGTTCGTTTGATGCTTTTATTATGTACTGGTACTTGGCAATAGAAGACTTAGTAGTTTAATCCTGTCCACCTTACTAATGAACTGGTTCACCGAAATGAGTTTCATATACTAGTACATGCTAAACATGTTATGTGTCTGCTTGTTTCTTCTTTTAAAATGCTGACAGAATATTGGGGAAGAGTGCCTTATTAAGCAATGGTAAAGGAAGTAATGCAGATAAGGTTCAGGATAGTGAGATATCCTTGTTGGTCTCCAACAAAGCTGATAAAATAGCTAAGGAAGACTATCTTGAAGACAGTGAGACAACCCCAAAGTCCTGTCTTGGTTTAGTGTTCGAGTTACTGGCCACTACCGCTTGCACAAGCTATTCAAACTCAGTGTCTAAGTCAGTTCGGTTTCTTGAGTCTCAACTACAAGCTGAAAGACATCGATCGGTTGTGCTGCGACAAGAAGCGGAAGGACTGCGAAAATCCCTGGAGCATTCAGATGCATACTTTCTGGTGCAACAGCAAGCGTTGGAGGATTTTAGCGCCAAACAGGAAAAAGCTAATAAGCTTGCTAAACTTATTGCCGGCATGGTGAATACCCAGGATAACGTTTCTCGAGCTCTTCTGAAGTTGTTTCAGTTATGCTCTTGTTTTGTTGCCATGTTTATTTGCACTGGTGGCCAATTTTGACGGCCAATGTATGTAATATGCTGCTTTGTTCCCTATATTTGCACTGGTGGCGAACTTTGATGCCCAGTGGATGTAATATGTGTAATAGCTGTAATAGGCTAGCGTTAGTTGCTTGCTTATTTATTTCCTTATTGTCTTGTTTAGTTGTTTGCTTGTAGTCACTGCAGTTCTTTTTTTGCGTTTTTCTAGTGGCCACAATAACCTATTTTTGGTAACTAGGCCACAATAATCATGGCAACACACGGACTGTCGTAACCATGGGTCTCCTGCGGGCCATAGGATCCATGGGCCTTCTACAGGCCGTAGGATCCATGGACTTTCTACGGGCCTTATGATCCATGGGCCTTCTACGGGCCGTAGGGTCCATTGGTCTTCTACGGGCTGTAGGATCCATGGGCCTTCTACGGGGCGTATAATCATTTCACCATAACGGGCCGTTAATAGGCCGTATTTGATAACGCTATGAAAATAGCCCAATGGGTTAATGGGCCACAAACGGGCCCAATGTAAACAGGGGTTGTATTTGGCCCACAAACGGAACAAGCCAGTAACGGGCCGTAACTAACTGAATTCTAGAAATGAGCCCAAGAATAAATGGCCCCTTAGAAGGCCGAAAGTTAACACGGGCTGGAAACGGCCGACGGAATAATGGGCCGTTAATGGGTATAAAGTGATACGCTGTTCATTATGGGCCAGTTTCATCTCGGGCCTTTATTGGGCCAAGAATTACGAAGGGCTTCATATGGGCCAAAAGACATCATGGGCCATACATGGGCCGGAACTAACAACAGGCTGGAATCATATTGGACGGCCCACATGAAGCTACTGGGCTTAATTCCGACAGGCCGTGACGGGCCAGGAGTCAGCGGGCCGTAAATGGGCGATATACGAACAGGCCGTTAATAGGCTTTCCCTGGGCCGGCCCGCTACCTTTTGACCAAGTCAAACGGGCCGGCCTTTTCACCGGAATGGGCCTCTGTTGGGCCGTGCCACGTGTCAACGTATCATAGGCGCCTCATGTCCAATGAGTGGATGACATCTGTCCCAACGGTGAGCCAACACGTGTTTCCTCTGGCCAATGAGAATTTTACACGTGGAAAATCACCATTGGTATGGGCTGTTAACGGGTTATCGGATCCAAAACCGGCCCTGGTAGCTTAACGGCGACCTGTTACGGTGGATGCCACGTGTCGGTCACCCTTGATGAAAACACTTCTTTGACGCGCGATTTATCGTCATGGAAGTGGACACTTCCGTGATGATAATTTTGGTAATGTCATGGAACACTTCTACGACAGCACAAGTATGACTATCTTGATTCTGTCATAAAATTGTCATGGATGTACATGCATGACAGAAAACGTGACCTACTGTGACAAACACGTATCATCACGGAAGTGTCTTTTTTTTAGTGTATACATACGAACGGAAATGTTTTTCTGGGATTCACCGTGTGGGATGTACATACGAACATAAATGATTGGGTTTCGATGCCTCACCCGATCGCACACGAGCTCATTTTTCCCCAGCCTGTGTCCCAGGAGGGCCTATCCCCGATGATTTCTGGGTCGTGTGGGAAGGACCCCCCTATTGCCCACACTCACTTGGCGATGGTTCCAAATGTCGTCGCGGAAAGGGGTTAAAAACCGTTAGTATAGCACTGACGCGTACCAGTGAGAACTTGGTATTGAGAATCAAAGAGAGAGAAGAAACCATCTAGCTACTAGCTATGGACCCGTAGGTCTCTGGTAAACTACTCACGCTTCATCGGAATAGAGTTGATGTAGAAGCCCTCCGTGATCAAATCCCCCTCCAGCAGGATGCCAGAAAAGGCCCCAAGATAGGATCTCACAGGAACAAAAGGTTGTGATGGTGGAAAGTGTTTTCATGGATGCTTCTGGTGGTTTGGGAATATATGTGAATATATAGGAGGAAGATCTAGGTCAGCGGGTCACCGAGGGGCCCACAAGGTAGGGGGCGCGCCCTCCACCCTTGTGGCCGCCTCGTGGCTCTTCTGACTTGCACTCCAAGTCTCCTGGGTGTCTTTTGGTCCAAGAAAAATCATAGTGAAGGTTTTATTCCGTTTGGACTCCGTTAGGTATTCCTTTTCTGTGAAGCTCAAAAACAAGGAAAAAAATAGAAAGTGGCACTGGGCTCTAGGTTAATAGGTTAGTCCCAAAATAATATAAAATAGCATATAAATGCATATAAAACATCCAAAACAGATAATATAATAGCATGGAACAATAAAAAATTATAGATACGTTGGAGACGTATCATATTTCAAGAAAAATGTGACACATGCAATGTGTGTGAAATAGAGGCCTAGCTATATCATATATAGAGGGGGCGATCCACGAGAAGAGAAGGAGGGATCATAGGCGTGAGATATCAATAGAATCAAAGAGAGAATCAAGTGTGTGGGTGCGATATCGATCAAGAGAGCCATCAAAATTGTGTGTGCGCACATCAAAGATATATGGCGACTGGCCTACCGGAACAGAGTGGAGAGGGCAAGTTTGTGTGTGGCAGGGAGACATGACTAGAGCGGTCAATGAACCGGTTTGTGTGGGGTGGGGGAGGCAGAGACCTAACTAGAGAGGCAGATCAACTCGTATATGTGTGGAGAAGGAGAGACCTAGCTATGTCTTGGGGGATATCGATCGACATCCATACATAAGTGTAGGACATGAAATAGGTTGCGGGAGAGAGAGAGAGAGAGAGAGAGAGAGAGGTAGAGTGTCGGAGGGGTGGTGGTGGAGTTGCTTTTCGGAGATGGTGGGAGAGGCCTACTAGACAAATGGAGGGTACAACTGCAATATCAAGAAGAGTGGGGATGTGTTTCTGTGTGTGCGTGTGTGCGTGCGTGTGCGTGATAGACGTGTCGGGAGGCATGCATGGATGATGAAGGGGGGACCATACGTGTTTGGTAAGCTGACCTAACTAGATCGGTAGTTCAATTTTTGTGTGTCGACGGAGGAAGGGAGAGACACAACTAATGAGGTAGATAGATCGACGTGTGGGGAAAACGATTTACAGACGACCTAGCTGGCTATCTGTACAGTGGGAGATCGGTCGGTGTACATCCATTTGTTAGAGGCAAATAAGGCCCAGAGAGACGGATAGAGAGAGAGGGATGGAGCTAGGAGGTGGTGTGAGAGGCCTACTAGATAGGGGGAGGAGTGTGCGATTGTGAGACCAATGAAAAGAGTGGCGAGAGTTTACATGTGTGTGGGACCGTATGAGAGACATGGGGCATGGACGGGGAAAGGAGGAGATGGAAAGTGTGTGTGTACGTGGCAAGCAGACCTCGCTAGAGAGGTTTATCGATCGGTGTGTGTCGCAAGGGAGTTGTGGAGACCGTGGGAGAACGACCTAAAGAAAATAAACTAATGTGCGCGATGGATAGAATGCTGAGGGAGGGGGAGGGCGTGTGCACGCACGAGAGAAAGTTAGTGCTAGCTATAAAGGTAAGCGGATTGTGTGGGTGTAAAAAGACTAACAGAGATCATAATTTGTTATAAAAGTGGATTCATATATTTGAATAAGAGATAATATAGTGTTTGAAACTTATGCATGCATGAATTTAGTGGTGATACGCGTGGTGTGGTTTTGGACATGTTATACCATAATCTAAACCATACTATATATCGAACAATCTCACATTTTATTTGAATTTGTGATAATGTGTGGCGTTTGTAGCTCACATCTAAATAATTGTAGGCGTAGGGGGCGGGGCACCATACATTATGTGATAAACACATTATACATATGAGACATGGTTTAGATTATGAAGATCTAGCTAGAGCTCGAAATGGACCATGATTTGGAATCAACATAAAGAGGATTCAAAAATTGGACTTCGAGTTCATACAGTACACATAGTTCACATCTAACTCGATAGTAATCATGTGGTGTGTTGTGAATATAATATACAAACGATAGTTTAACTTGACAACAATCATGATTGTAGATATTATTCAGATAGAGAAATGAATTCAAATGGTTTAACTTGACAACAATCAAGATTATAGATCTTATTCAAATGGAGAAATGAATTCAAATTTAGTTCATATTGAAGAGGTAGTGTATACGTTTGGAATGCATTAAAATGTCATTTGAGTTGCAAGTTAAATCCATTATACACCTAGCAAAATATTTTAATTGAACATAGCATGGATTCAAAGTTTTGAACGGCATTTGTAGTAACTCATACAGTAAAACGGGACTAGACTCTCTTGTGTGGTGTGAATTGATTTATTTATTTTTCGTCGAGGGAAGTGCACATTGATTTGTTAGGCTTGCCCGAAATTTCAACCCGCGCCTTGTTATCCTAAAATTTTAAGATATCTCTTTGTCTCGTTGTGCTCTGAAAACTCCCTCCATCTCAACCCATGCCTTGCTATCCCAAAATTACAACGCGTGCGAAAACCACCACCTCCTGCAAAATGCCAACACGTTAAATTCCCGTGATACCCCTGAACCGAAAGAACCACCTAGTTCAAATTGGTGGGGCTACTTTCATAACTTACCCCACATTTCGGACAAGCGCATCCCTAAGCCATGGTTCCCCCCTCCCATCCCCTCCCTACCCCCATTCGTACACCGAGGCCATGAAAACCCGCGAAGCCCCACACCCTCCTCCGCCCGCCACCCAGCCGGAGCCTCTTCCCCGACGACATCGTCTACCGCAATAGCTCGATGTCCCTCATCCACCGCACTGTATGAGGATCCATTAGCAATCTCAACGTCCCACCGGTTCAGCCACCCCATTCTCCGGCTCCAAGGAGCTGCCCCGACGTTCAACTCGTCTATCGCGCCACCTCCATTCCCACACCGCCGTCTTCACCTGCACCACCAAAAGAGCAGCACCATCACCGAGTCCTCGGATGAAGCTAAGGCCTAATCGGCGCCACCAAAGAGGTTATACACTAATCACTGCATTTTCTTCTTGATTCGATCTCACGGTGCTACCGGTGCTCAGTCCCGAGCCGCCATGGCGCGGCTCCATCAACGGCGGCGGCGCCGACCACTTCCTCCACGGCATCCCTCCTCGACGGCGACGTCCACATCAGTAGGAGCTACTGTTGCTACTCCGGCTCTCCCTGGCCCTGCTTCGGCTCTCGCTCGCGCTGCTGCTCTTCTCTCGCTCTCGGCCGCCTGCCTGGTATGCTCTTGCTCTTGCTCGCATTGCTGCTCTTGCTCTTGCTTGCACTGCTGCTCTACTCTTGCTCGCACTGCTGCTGCACAAGTAGCAGCTCCGGCTCATGTTCGAGATCCTGTTGCTGCTACCTGAGATGCTGCTACACGGCCAGCTGAGCCGGCTCTCGCACGCGTTGCTGCTCTGGGTGTTGCTGCTGCAGGACTAGCTGCCCCGGCTGCTCTTTGGTAGTATGTTCCCTGCTGGAGCGGCTACCGATTTAGATCACTGCTACTCTGCCACTAGTGCTCGAGTGGCCAAAACTATTAGTGCACTGCTTTTCTGCTACTAGTGCGTTCAGTTTTGATAGTAAAATTCAGTTTCGACAGCAAAATTCAGTTTCGACAGTAAAATTCAGTTTTGACAGTTAAATTCAGTTTCCACAGTTAAGTTCAGAGATGAGCGGCTGATGTATTTTACATCTAGCACTTTTTGGTTATGTATTTTACATCATCTATTGGAGATGCTATTAGAGTTCCACTCAGGTTAACATTGTCTCTCTTGTCCTGCTTCAGCCTCGTCGTCGTACAACTCACCGGAGCCGCTCCAACGACGAAACCCTCCATCACAGCGGAGCAGTACCCTCAGCTCCATCTCCACACGCCTAAGATCTTCCCCTCCTCCGACAGCCACATCAGCCGCATCATCCTCAGCGACCAACCCAATGATGCTGAGATCGACATGGCTTCGCCAAAGAGGTTGTACACTTGTTGCATCGTTTTTTTACTCTACATGTTATATATATATTGTCCATTGAGCATGCGTAGTAACATGAAATACGATTAGTTTCTCCTACTATATGACAAGAAGTGAGCTACCAGGAAACTTAGCTATATGTGATGGACTCTCTCAAAATCCATCATTATTTATTTATGCGCGTTTGAGTTGTGCATTTGTAGATGGGCCTGGCAGTTGACCTAGTAGGGCAGTGGCCTAGGTCCAAAGTAGTAGAAGTAGCACAAAAACATTTTTGGGGTGTAGGCTTTTGCCTGTTCAAGCTTGCCTACTAGAATCGCCAGGGCTTGAAAGGAAAAGTGAAGGAAAAACATAGGAATTGGAAAGTTTTCTATGGTACTACTATTCATGCATTTGGTTCAAAGGAATGGAGCAAAGGAAAACTATAGGATTTGTTCCTTTAGTGTCTCCTTCAAAGAAAAATTGTAGGAATTTTAATATCCACTTGGCCTCCTTTTCAAATTCCAATTCATGAAGCACAAGACTAAGAGATGGTAGCATAATAGCAGTATAACTATACATTTTCTTATGGTTTGACTTAATTTCACCATGCTTCTTTGCATTCCTATGATCTTCCAATTCTTGTGAACCAAACACCCAGATTGAAATAAATCATGTGTTTTTTAGTTCTGTGTTTTGCACGTGCATTCCTATCCTATTCATGTGTATTTCCTATCCCTGCATTGTTTGAATCCTCCAATTCAAACAAGCCCTTACAGAATTACTTCTGTTACAGATATGTGTCAAAGAAAACCTTGTGTGGTTTGTCCCGCTCCTGCTGTACTGTCGTCCACCCCAGCTCAGCTGCTCCAATGACGGAAGGGTTCACCATAGCATGGATCCACCCTCGAGACTGTCTTTCGCTGCCTCAGATCTTCTTCCCCACCGCCGGCAACCACGACAACTGCATTACCATCATCAACTGAGCAGATGACCTTGAGGACTACACGGGTCCGCAAGAGAGGTCGCACTCTTTCATGTTTGCTTACGTTATGCATCGCCTAATATGACATCCTACTTTATCGTCCTGTTCATCGATTAGACTCCGAGTCAGGTCCAAACTAATGCTCAAACTTGAGTTTCTAAATGGTTGTGGGGTACATATTAGGGCAGCAATCAATAGTATCTATTTACCATCTGGTTAATCTCGGGTGTCTACTATGAGTCTCATGTTGGGTGGGAAACAAACATTAAAGGAGCCATTATCTGTATTTTTTAACTGAAGCTCTTATCTGCCTACTATCATTGGTTTTGGGTCTATCCACGGGTTGCTACCATCAGTCTCGATTTGTGCATGCACTCCTTACATAATCTCACTATGTGTTATTCCTATGCGTGTCAGTCATGGTACACAATGGTACTGAACATGTAAAGTAAGAGAGATGAGCCTTGTGTGGTGATAAAAGTTCATGCACACGTGACTCCATCGTGGGCGCAAAGCAACCCCCCTCCCCCATTCCAGACTGTAATCAAGAGGAAGATAATTGTTCAGAGGGGGATTCAGAGGAAGCAAACCACTACTATTTACCACCTGAGGTCTTTTGCTCTAACTTGGCATGCTGATGTTGGTCATATCATGCATATGGCGCCTTGCATTGCTTACTTTATACATCAAATATGTCATCTGCTTAGTTTAGACATGCCTTGTGTGAATGCCATCTGTTTAGTTTGTATATCATATATGTGAATTATGCAATGCCATATTGTTTAGCCATGCATCATATATGTGAATTTTGCAATGCCATCCTGGTTAGCCAGTCATCTAATATGTGAATTATATCATGCCATCATTTTTTATTACGTATTAAATTTGTCAACAATGTTAGTACATTCAATTACTCTTCCCGTGCATCAGCCATTCGACACGGTCATGGAAAAATCTGGAGTGAAAACAAGGTCTTCAGAGCAGACAATGCTATCTGACGAAGCGCATGTCTTGCTGGTTACGGATAGCTCCTTAGAGGATGATCCAGAGACAGATGACCAGTCCTACCCCCCTCCCCGAGGTGCATGCTCTAACTTGGCAGGGTTATATTGCTCATAACATGCATATGGTGTCTTGCATTGCTATGTCATTAGCTTAGTTTAGACATGCTTTGGGTGAATGACACATGTTTAGTGTCTAACTATCATATATGTGAATTATGCAATGCCATCTTGTTGCAAGACATTATATACGTGAATTATGCAAGGCTATCTTGTTGCAAGGCATTATATATGTGAATTATGCAATGCCATGTTGTTTAGCCAAGCATCATATATGTGAATTATATCATGCCATCTTTTTTTGTATTACGTATTCTATTTGTCGACAATGTTTGTATATTCAACTACTCTTCATGTGCAGCAGCCATTTGAATTGGTGATGGAAAATCTAGAGTGAAAACAAGGTCTTTAAAGCAGACAATGCTACCTGTTGAAGCAGATATCTTGATGGTTACAGATATCTCATCAGAGGAGGATTCAGAGACAGATGACCAGTCCTATTTTCCCCTGAGCTGTATGCTCAAACTTGGCAGGGTTATATTACTCATATCATGCATATGTTGTCTTGCAATGCTTAGTTTTTACATCATATACACAATATTGAATGCCATCTTCTTAGTTTAGACACCATATATGTGATTGCCCTCTGCTTACTTGCCTAGTATATAAATCATATATTTGAATTATATCATGCCATGATATTTACATAGACAGCATGTATCTGAATTATGGCATGCCAACCCATTTTCTAAAGACATAATATAGTTATATCATCTCATCATGTTTAAATAGTCATCATATTTTGAATTATGTCATTCTATCCGTGAATTATTCGTGCCATCATGTTTCCATCGACGACATGTATGTGAACGATGGAATGCCAACCACTTTAATAGACACATCATATAGTTATATCATGTCATCTTGTTTACATAGTCATCATATTTTGAATTATGTCATTCTATCATGTTTAGTTAGCCATCATATATGTGAAACTGTGTCATACTATCTTGTTTAGTTAGCCATCATATATGTGAAATTGTGTCATGCTGTCCTGTTTGGTTAGACAGCATAAATGTGAATTATTTCATGCCATGTTTTATTCCCTACTATCCATTGCACCTGTCTATCATACAATGTATGTACATTCAATTACTTTTCTTATTTATCAGCCATTTGAATTGGAGGGGTGATGGCAGTATCTATGGGAGGAGTAAAAACACGGTCTTCAGAAAAGGTTGTGCTACCCTTCGATGTAGATAGAACCACGGTTGTACTTGCCCAAGAACTAGCCCCACCACACTGGTAAAGGAAGTAATGCAGATAAGGTTCAAGATAGTGATACATCCATGTCGGTCTCCAAGAAATCTGATAAAAACTATCTTGGCGAGACAACCCCAAAGTCCTGTCTTGATGTAGTGTTCGAGTTACTGGACACTACTGCTGGCACAAGCTCTTCGAACTCGCTACCTGAATCAGCTCAACTTCTTGAGTCTCAACTTCAAGTTGAAAGACATCGATCAGATGTGCTGCGACACGAAGCCGAAGGACTGAGGAAGTCCCTGCAGAATTTAGATGCATACTTTCTGGTGCAACAGCAAGCGCTGGAGGATTTAAGCGCCAAACAAGAGAAACCTAATAAGCTTGCTAAGCTTCTTTCCAACATGGTGGATACCTAGGATATTGTTTCTTGTGCTCTTATGAAGTGGTTTTAGTTCTGGACTTGTTTTCCCACGGCATTTATTTGCACTGGTCGCCAACTTTGACAACCAGTGTATGTGATATGCTGCTTTGTTCCCCATATTTGCACTGGTGGCGAACATTGATGCCCAGTGGATGCAATATGTGTAATAGCCATAATAGCCTAGCGTAAGTTGCTTGCTTATTTATTTCCTTGTTGTCTTGTTTATTTGTCTGCTTGTAGTCAATGCAGTTCACAATAACCTATTTTTTTAAACTAGGCCACAATAACCATGGGCAACATACGGACCGCTGTAATCATGGTCCTCCTATCTACTGTAGTGACCATGGGCCTCCTCGGGCCTTCTATGGGCCGTAGATTCAATGGGCCTTCTACGGCTATATGATCGATTGGGCAAACATGGATCGTACTATTTGTGGACCAATAACAGGCCTCAATATGGGCCGTAAACGGGCTAGAGTGGGAATCGTCGATTTATGGGCCGACCATAATGGGCCGTTAACAGGCCGATGAGTATAACCGGCTTAATTCTATCTACAGGCATAACGGACCATTAAATGGGTCGTATTTGATGACGCTATGAAAATGGCCCGACAGATTAATGGGCCACAAGCGGGTCGACTTTAACCACGTGTTGAATTTGGCCCAGAAGCGGCACATGCCACTAAAGGACCGTATGTAATCGAATGTTGTAAATGAGCCCAAGAATAAATAGGCCTTTAGAAGGCTGAAAGATAACACGGGTTGGTAACGGCCCAATGGAACAATGGGCCATTAATGGGTATAAAGCGATATACTATTTATTATGGGCCAGTTTCACCACGGGTCATTAATGGGCCAAGAGTTACAAAGGGCCTCATATGGGCCGAAAGACGTCAAGGGGCATACATTGGCCGGTGATGTCGCTTGAAGCTACGTCGGTTTTTCCCAAAGAGGAAGGGAAGATGCAGCATAGCGGCGGTAGGTACTTCCCTCAGATATGAAACCAAGGTTATCGAACCAGTAGGAGAACCAAGCAACACAACGTAAACAGCCCCTGCACACAGATAACAAATCCTCGCAACCCGACGTGTTAAAGGGGGTGTCAATCCCTTCCGAGGTACGGTGCCTAAAGTAGGCAAACGGACGTGAGATAAAATTGTAGTAGATTAATAGATCGAACGCCAAATAAAATAAATAAGAATTTGCAGCAAGGTATTTTTGTATTTTTGTTTTAATAGATCTGAAAATAAATGCAAGGAAAAAGTAGATCGCAAAGGCAAATATATGAGAAAGAGACCCGGGGGCCATAGGTTTCACTAGTGGCTTCTCTCGAGAAAAATAGCAAACGGTGGGTGAACAAATTACTGTTGGGCAATTGATAGAACTTCAAATACTCATGACGATATCCATGCAATGATCATTACATAGGCATCACGTCCAAGATTAGTAGACCGACTCCTGCCTGCATCTACTACTATTACTCTGCACATCGACCGCTATCCAGCATCCGTCTAGTGTATTAAGTTCATGGAGAAACGGAGTAACGCAATAAGAATGATGACATGATGTAGAAAAGATCTATCTATGTAGAGATAGACCCCATCGCTTTATCCTTAGTAGCAACGATACATACGTGTCGGTTCCCTTTCTATCACTGGGATCAAGCACCGTAAGATCGAACCCACTACAAAGCACCTCTTCCCATTGCAAGAGAAATAGATCAAGTTGGCCAAACAAAACCCAAATATTGGAGAAGAAATACGAGGCTATAAGAGATCATGCATAAAAGATATCAAAGAAACTCAAATACTTTCATGGATATAAAAAGATGGATCTGATCATAAACTCAAAGTTCATTGATCCCAACAAACACACCGCAAAAGAGTTACATCATATGGATCTCCAACAGACCATTGTATTGAGAATTCAGAGAGAGAGAGAGGAAGCCATCTAGCTACTAACTACGGACCCGAAGGTCTACAAAGAACTACTCACGCATCATCAGAGAGGCACCAATGGAGGTGGTGAACCCCATCCGAGATGGTGTCTAGATTGGATCTAGTGGTTCTTGACTCTGCGGCGGCTGGATGAATATTTCGTCGACTCCCATAGGGTTCTAGAAATATTGGGGTATTTGTAGAGCAAAGAGGTGGTCCGGTGGGCACCCGAAGTGGGCACAACCCACCAGGGCGCGCCTGGGCCTCCTAGCGCGCCCTGGTGGGTTGTGCCTCCCTTGGGGCACACCCCCCCCCCCCCGGTGCAGCCAGGGCCCATTGTGTTCCTTCTAGCCCATAAAAATTCTTCGTAAAGTTCCGTGGCATTTGGACTCCGTCTGATATTGATTTCCTGCGATGTAAAAAACATGCAGAAAACAGCAACAGGCACTTGGCACTATGTCAATAGGTTAGTACCAAAAAAGATATAAAATGGCTATAAAATGATTATAAAGCATCCAGGATTGATAATATAATAGCATGGAACAAGCAAAAATTATAGATACGTTGGAGACGTATCAACATCCCCAAGCCTATCTTCTACTCGTCCTCGAGTAGGGAAGTGATAAAAACAGAATTTTTGATGTGGAATGCTGCCTATCATGTCATGTCATATTATTTTCTTTATAGCATGGACATTTGGACTTTTATATTGTTCAAAGCAATAGTCTAGTTTTGACATGATAATTTAAATACTCAAGCATATCAACAAGCAACCTTGTCTTTCAAAATATCAACGCTAAAATAAGTTATCCCTAGCCCATCATGCTCAACCATTGATCCATTCATGAAACACACTCGCATATTAGTTACACCCAATACTTAAGTACGATCATATCGCCTCCTAGTTGGTGCTTTTGTAAGAGAAGATGGAGACTCAAGTTCAAAAATAAAAATTGCATAAAGTAAAAGAAAGGCCCTTCGCAGAGGGAAGTAGGGATTTGTAGAGGTGCTAGAGCTCAAAGCGAAAAACTTAGAGATAAAAACATTTTGGGAGGTGTATCCATCCCACCAATGAAAATGACTTAGAGTTCCCAACACTTTCCATGCTAGATATATCATAGGCGGTTCCCAAACAGAAAATAAAGTTTATTCCTTTTTCAACCATACTTTCACTTTCCATGGCTAGATGTATCCACGGTTGCCCTCCATACCAACACATTCCAAGGAATTTACTATTTGACAACATAAAGTAAATTCATTTTTCATTTCGGGACTGGGCATCCCTAATACCTTTGCCTTACTCTCGTGCAATGACAAGTGAATAAACACTCATCGTGAGAATAACACATCTAGCATGGAAAATATTAGCCAACCCTCACCGCTCCGCGAGCAAAACAAACACACGAAAGAGAAGTTTATTTTCAAAATTAGAGATGGCACATGCAAATTTGCTTAGAATGGCAAAAGAATACCGCATATAGGTAGACATAGTGGACTCATGTGGCAAAACTAGGTTAAAGGTTTTTGGATGCACAAGTAGAGATCATACTTAGTGCAAAATGAAGGCTAGCAAAAGATTGAGAAGCGACCAACCAAGAAACGGATAATCTCATAAGCAAGCATTAAGCATAAACAACACCGAATAATGCACCACAAGTAGGATATAATTTCATTGCATGACTATTGACTTCCGTACTTGCATAGGGAATCACAAACCTTAACACCAATATTCTTACTAAAGCATAATTACTCATCAACATAACTCACATATCACATCATCATATCTCAAAACCATTACTAAGAATCAAGTTTATTTTGTCCAATGATCTTTCATGAAAGTTTTTTTTATATCCTTCTTGGATATCTATCACTTTGGGACTAATTTTCATGTGTTGCTTTTCATAAGCTCAAACGAATATAAGTGAAGATCATGAGCATACTTTTTCTTTCTTTCTCTCAAATTAATTTAAGTGAAGCAAGAGAGAATTTCTTGAAAATTTTACTAACACTCAAATAAATCTAAGTGAAGCAAGAGAGCATTTATTCAAAAATACTAAGCACACCATGCTCAAAAAGATATAAGTGAAGCACTAGAGCAAGTCCATAGCTCATAAAAATTTAAGTGAAGCATAGAGAGCAATTCTAACAAGCCATGACATGATTTTGGCTCTCTCAAATAGGTGTGCCCAGCAAGGGATCAATATTTAAAACACAAAATAAAACAAGCAAAGACTCATATCATACAAGACGCTCCAAGTGTCGGTGTCAGAACCGGCGGATCTCGGGTAGAGGGTCCCGAACTATGCGTCTAAGGTCGATGGTAACAGGAGACAGGGGACACAATGTTTACCCAGGTTTGGGCCCTCTCTGTGGAGGTAATACCCTACTTCCTTCTTGATTGATCTTGATGAATATGAGTATTACAAGAGTTGATCTACCACGAGATCGTAATGGCTAAACCCTAAAAGCATAGCATGTATGACTATGGTAATGAGTATCTCTCCCCCTCCGGACTAGATCCTCCGGTTTATATACACACCAGGAGGATCTAGGGTTACACAAGGTCGATTACAAAGAAAGGAATCTACATATTTGGTCGCCAAGGAGAGTCCCATCCGGACACGGGTGCAGTCTTCGTATCTTCACAGCCCATCAGTCCGGCCCATGGCTAACAGGCCGGACACCCGAGGACCCCTTAGTCCAGGACTCCCTCAGTAGCCCCTGAACCTGGCTTCAATGACAAGGTATCCAGCGCGTAGGTCAGTCTTTGGCATTTCAAGGTGGGTTCCTCCTTCCGAACTCCAAGATAGTCTTCAGACGTATTGAACGTGTCCGGACCTGTAACACACACACCACACACAACCGCAGAGAGAATATAATATTCCACGAGTCCAATCCGCTGACAAATTTTTGTAACATGACATCACGTCTGCACGGTCATAATTTCGAGCCGTTTTTGTCTGCCGCTCCATGTTTCGAGACGCGGTTGCCATTGGCACGTCTTGTCAAAGCAGAGATCGTGTCCCCTTATTGCGGGATTCTCATCAATACGGGCATGGGTAATCCAACCGTGCCATTTACATAGCCCTTGGGAATAGGCTAGTTTTGAGGCGAGTGGGGAGGCGCTTAATATTCACTGCCTTTATAAGGAGATAAGAATCTCCTTTCTTCACCCACGCCTCCTCTTCCTCTCCGTCCTTCCATTCTCGAGCTCCAGCGCCCAAGTTCCCATCTTCCCTTTCTCAAGGAAGCACTCAATCATGTCCGAATCCAGAGGCCAAGGCAAGTGGATGGTCTCCTCCATCAAGGAGAAGGACATCACCCAGCTTCGGGAGGCCGGGTACCTGGCGAAAGGAATCGCCCATCGTCTACCCTCCAAGGGGCAAGTCATCCCCACCCCGAAGCCTACTGAGAGGGTAGTTTTCCTCCCTCACTTCGTCCGCGGATTGGGGTTTCCACTTCACCCCTTCGTCCACGGACTGATGTACTATTACGGGCTAGATTTCCATGATCTAGCCCCGAACTCCTTCCTCAACATCTCGGCGTTTATTGTTATGTGCGAGGCCTTCCTCCGCATCCATCCCCACTTTGGCCTATGGCTCAAGGTCTTCAATGTGAAGCCGAAGGTGGTGGATGGTCAGCACGCGGAGTGCGGGGGCGCCATAGTGAGCAAGATGCCCAATGTCACTTGGCCCATAGGCACTTATGTGGAGACTGTTAAGGAGTGGCAGAAACAGTGGTTCTACATCACAGAGCCGCGCGGTGCCACTTGGGCGGCAGCTCCCGAGTTCAAGGCCGGAGCCCCAATGCGGCTTACCTCCTGGAAGGAGAAAGGCCCCAACTGGTCGGCGTCAGACAAGCTGATAGCGCTGCAAACGTGAATTCAGAGTATGGTGGATAAATACGTCAAGCTCGTCGACATGATCCAGGTGATGCTGGTTCGCTGGATTCTCCCCTGCCAAAGCCGAAGCTTCCCTTTATGGGAATTTGATCCGGAGAAGCACCAGACCCTGAGTGGGCTCTTCGGAACTACTCACGAAGATGCCTGGAAGTTGCTCTTCAAGGGCAACGAGAAGCCGCCGGTCCTTGATTCAGACCGTGGGCACAATCACACCCATCCCGCCAATGAGGTAAGTCCCCCTTTTCTAAGGCGTGCCTTCTACTTGTTTATTCAAGGAGGATGCCTAACCTTTGTTGTATTTTTTCAGGCGTGGACGGAGAGGGCGGAGCGGATCCATAGTCCAGCTCCACTGCCCGAAGAGCCAGTCATCCCGCTGCTGGCGAAGATGCTGGTTCCAGCGCCGTACAGGCCGCCGGAAAAGAAGGCCAAGAAGAAGGCCAAGGGGGCCAAAGGTGGCCCCCGTCGCAAGGGTGCTTCGGACGTGACGTCCGAAGACGAAGTGACCCTTTCCTCCGCCGCCGAGGACGACGATGACGAGGAGGAGGAGGTGAACAACCCCCCCCCCCCTAACGAGGGAGGGAAGAAGAGGGCGGCCTCCACGAATCTAGAGGCGGACACGTCCATGAAAGGGAAAGGCTCCCTCGCGGGTAACTCTGCGTGGGACGTCGATAGCAGTCCGGAGCGACGCCCCCGCACTAAGCCTCGGGCTGCATCGTAAGTGTTAAGACTCATACATGCCCATAAATTTAGCCTCTCTTCTTTGTTGTATTGACATGGTTAATTATGCTATTGCAGTCCGGCCCATGACAGCTCCCAGCGATCCTCGTCAGGAGGTTCGTTGGATTCAAAGGCGATGGCCAGCGAGTCGCCGCCGACCGCTCACTCCCCCAAGACCAAGGGCGACGCCGAGGTGCTGTCCCAAAGGACTTACCCAGGCCGGGGAGAGGTTCGGGAGGCGCCAGAAGGCGAAACCCCTGTCGCCGGACACCAGGGGGAACCAATCCCCATGGAGACTCGTGATGAGGGCCGTATTCAGTTCGGCCCTCAGCCGGACTCGATTCCGGAGACCGATAGGGCTCCGAAATCCGGCGCGCAACCTCCTTCGAAAGAAGGGGGTATGCCTATTCTGCCGGTGACCCCTGTCCAACCAGGGGCACCGGATAATCTGCTAGAAGCGCTGCGAGGCGCTTCCATTGTGGATGAGCACCATGCTCTTATGGGCATGGTAACTGAAAGGGTTCAGTCTGCCAAGAGCAGATTAACCGAAGCCTGCAGCAGCCTGCTGACAGGTTTTGAGGTAAGCGACGCAAAAAGAGAAAATCCCAATATAGACAGTAGCCCCTGAGACACTGTCGGTGTTCGGAAAGAAAAAGCCGGACAGAGGATCAATCCTTTACTATAGGAGACTAACTAAATTTGTCTGAAATGAATACACAGGCATCGCTGCTGGCCGCAGCCTCGCATACTGCCGAGGTCTCCGGACTGAAGCGGAGACTGGAGCAGGCCGAGGAGGAGCTCGGCCTGGTGAGGAGGCAGCTCCAAGAAAAACAAGGTATGTGATAACCCGTTACATATTCGAAAAAAGTAAAATGATATGCATTGACCGAATTGTCATGATATGTACAGAAGCGACGACCGAGGTCGAGGCCCTGAAAAAGGCCCTGGCCGAAGCCGAGGGGAAGGCTGTCAAGGAGCAGGCCGCCTGTAAGAAGCTCAAGGCCCGGGTCAGCGAGGTCCAGCAAGAGCTCCAGGAAGCGGTGAGAAGGTGCGAGACCTTGGAGCGCGATGCGTCGGCTAAAGAGATCGAGCTCGTCAAGGCTCATCAGAGTGCGGAGACGGCCCGGAATGAGGCCCAGGGCGCCCTCCAGGAGATCCAGGAGGCCAGGAAGATCACGGCGGGTAAGGCATTCAGTATGCAAAGCAAATATTGGAAGAGGAAGTATCTTCTACTAACCCGGATTCGGAGTTCTGCAGGGGCTTTTGCTGATCTGCCATGCAGTGTGTCCGACACCGCGGAGTTCTTCCGAGCTGAAGAAGGGAGCTCTACGGAGAAGCTGTTCTGGACGCAATATCTTGCACCAGAACATCCGGTGCCCTTCAGCGATCAGCTAAAACAGCTGGTCGAGCTGCACAGGGTGGCCGAACTAGCCATGAAGGATTTAATAATCCGGCTGTGGCCAGCAGAAGCTATACCCAGCAGTTACTTCGGCCTTGTGAAGCGGCTGGTGGATGCCTGTCCTCGGATGGACGCCGTCAAGCGGTCCGTCTGCATCGAGGGCGCGCGTATGGCCTTTGCCCGCATCAAGGTCTGGTGGGCAAAGATGGGCACCATCAAGATTGTGACCGAGGGGCCACCCGAGGGCAAGGAGCACCGCACACCCGAGCGGTATTTTGGAGACGTCCTGGCGGGGTCTCGTATTGTAGCGACGCAGTGTTCGCAAGATATTATTTTTGAATGAATGCATTCAAGTTGCCTCTACCTTGTATGATAAAACAAAGTGAGTTTGTAATATAATGGTTGTTATGTTAAAAAAATTACCTCCTGTGCGGCCGTGTTGTATGAAATCTGAGGGTTGGCCAGTCGTCGGCTTCTGCCCCCACGTAAGTAGTACGGAGGTGTTCGGGATGGAATCTAAACACTCTTGATCCAATTATATGGTCCTTGAAGGAGTTGTTTAGCGCAACGAACCAGGCAATCAGACTATGCGGCTTGAACGCCCTCACTTAGCCATAGGAGTTCGACAATAATAATAAATGTTGGCGCAGCCCCTAGTATTCGAACTAGAGCGCTATGAGCGCCTGATCGGGAAGTAGCGATCCTTCACGTAAAGCGGAAGAAATCTCCAACGATTTGCAACCTCCGAAGAGCTGACCGGCTCTCGCCGCATCATGACAGTCAGTTTTCGGCTTTCTCTACTGAGGTGCTCCTTTGGGTAAACCAAGGCACAATCGTAGTAGTTCTCCCTTTACTACCTTAGCCGATATAGCAGAACGTAAGGTAGTAAGCACAGGAGCCAGGCAACCCAACTATTGACCAAAGACATGATTCGGAGCCAATGCATATAGTGCTAAATTCGGGGTGCCGAACTATACTATAAAAAAGTGTTCGGACTTTTGTTGCCGTAGTGCGGGGTGCTATGAAGCCCCTGGCAAATATGAAACATACCAAAGTGTACAGGTGCTATCTGATAAGGTTACCCACAGGAGGGAAAGAGAGAAGAAAAAGAGAGGAAAACAGAGAGGGTGCAAAGATAATAGGCTAGGGCCCTGAAGCTCGGGCCACGAACTGTTTCCATTGTAATTTGATTAATACGTCAAGGCGCATTTGATACAAGTAGTGCGATGAGCAACAGGCTATTTAACATGCCAAAACCAAGGGAAAGCTGCATGTGGGTCCTGAAAAACAGGTAGAGTGATCGTTTAATGAAACCACCTAGAGAAATCCCCCATATGTCTGTGTTTCTTGTCGTCTTGGTGTGTTTGTCCTTCAAGAGGACCCATGATCAGGCCATCGGATGGGGCCTGTGGGATTAAGACCTGAAAGGAAAAGGTAAAAGTGAAAGTATGTGTGTATCCGGTGCCGGTTGAGCCACACTGTGGATCACAAGCTAGCTATGCCTCCGTCGATGCCCATGGAATTTTGAGTGCATAGTTATGTATGCGCGGCACGAATGCCACCACTTGATCGGGACTGAGATGGAGGCCGTATTGCTAGTCGAGCTCCTGACGAGCCGAGCTGACCTACTGCAGGGTAGTTCGGACCCTCTTAACGGTGTCCGTGGGCTCGGCGGCCGAATTAGGGTTCTGCTTGAGAAGGCCGCTCGTACTTCTGCTGCTAAGGCAGCTATGTGCTCTTCTGTACGGAGGGAGCATTCTGTATTTCCGTTGACCGTGATGACGCTGCGTGGACCAGGCATCTTGAGCTTGAGATAAGCATAGTGTGGCACTGCATTGAATCGTGCGAATGCGGTTCGTCCGAGCAGTGCGTGATAGCCGCTGCGAAAGGGGACGATGTCGAAGATTAACTCCTCGCTTCGGAAGTTGTCCGGAGATCCGAAGACAACCTCTAGCGTGATTGAGCCCGTGCAACGGGCCTCTACACCTGGTGTGACTCCTTTGAAGGTAGTCTTTGTGGGCTTGATCCGTGATGGGTTAATGCCCATTTTTCGCACTGTATCCTGATAGAGCGGGTTGAGGCTGCTACCTCCATCCATAAGGACATGCGTCAGGTGAAATCCATCAATGATTGGGTTGAGGACTAGTGCGGCTGAACCGCCACGACGGATACTAGTCGGATGATCCCGACGATCAAAGGTGATCGGAATGAAGACCATGGATTGAATTTTTGGGCGACTGGCTCTATCACGTAGACGTCCCTTAATGCGCGCTTGCGCTCCCTTTTGGGGATGTGTGTAGCATATATCATGTTTACTGTTTTGACTTAAGGGGGAAACTTCTTCTGTCCCCCTGTGTTCGGTTGCCGGGGCTCCTCGTCGTCGTCCTTGCTTTGTGATCCCTTTTCCCTGTTCTCGGCATTTAATTTGCCGGCCTGTTTAAAAACCCAACAATCTCTGTTGGTATGATTGGCTGGTTTGTCTGGGGTGCCATGTATCTGGCACGGCCGATCGAGTATGCGGTCCAGGCTGGATGGTCCCTGATTGTTTCTTTTGTATGGTTTCTTCCGCTGGCTGGACTTGGAGCCGCTGAATCCGGTGTTGACTGTAGTGTCATCGGCATTATCACCATTGCTTCGGCGTTTGTGTCTGTTACGTCGGAGCTTGCCGTCGCTGTTTTTCGCCTCGGAGGGCCCTGCCTCGCTGGCTGTGTTTTTACTACGAGCCAGCCAACTATCCTCACCCGCGCAAAAGCGGGTCATGAGTACCATGAGTGCTGCCATGGATTTTGGCTTTTCTTGGCCGAGGTGGCGGGCGAGCCATTCGTCGCGGATGCTATGTTTAAAGGCCGCTAGGGCTTCGGGGTCCGGACAGTCAACGATCTGGTTCTTTTTGGTTAGGAACCTAGTCCAGAATTTCATGGCTGACTCTCTAGGTTGTTGGACTATGTGGCTTAAGTCGTCGGCGTCTGGCGGCCGGACATATGTACCTTGGAAGTTGTCGAGGAAGGCTTCTTCCAATCCTCCCAGCTGCCGATAGAATTTTCAGGCAGGCTATTTAACCAGTGCCGAGCTGGTCCTTTAAGCTTTAGTGGGAGGTATTTGATAGCGTGGAGGTCATCTCCAAGGGCCATGTGGATGTGGAGGATAAAGTCCTCGATCCATACCGTGGGATCAGTTGTCCCGTCGTATGATTCAATATTCACAGGTTTGAACCCTTCGGGGAATTCGTGATCGTTACTTCATCAGTGAAGCAAAGAGGGTGTGCGGCGCCTCTATACCTGGCCGCATCGCATCGTAGCTCCGATGGAGTCCGTCTGCGGTTGTCGGCTCGGGTGTGAGTAGGTTTGTCACGTCAAATAGGTAGCCATCATCACATGTCGAGAAACGTCCTCGCGATCCGTAAATCGATCGGGTATATCTTGCTCTACTATCCAGGGTCTACCGGAGGTCGTATGTATGACCCCGAACTGTTTTGTCTCTATTTTTATGTGGCGGTGGGGCAGGCTGCTGTTCGGCCTGAGTTGCCGCTCTATCCCGACCACGTGGTGGTCGGTCCGCCGCACTGTCCCGACCGCGTAGTGGTCGATCGGCCGCATTACGTGAGGGAGGTATGGGCTCCGGCGCCTCTTCATCGAACTGGGGTAGCAACCTTCGCTTCGGGTAACTCTTGGCTAGGCGTCTGAGGCCGTATTCTTCGGCTACCAGAACATCAGTCCACCTGTCGACGAGCAGATCTTGGTCAGCTTGAAGCTGCTGCTGCTTCTTTTTTGGCTCCTTGCGGTGGCTATTAGCTGGCGCTTGAAGTGCTCCTGCTCGAGAGGCTCCTCAGGCACGATGAAATCTTCGTTGCCGAGGCTTTCCTAGTCCTCGGAGAGCGGACGATAACTACCGTCCTCCGAGTTGTTGAGCCTGGCCTGTTCGTCGGGGCTAGCTTGCCCGTTTTCTTGCTCCTCCTGTTCGGATGTTACCTCGGCAAGGTCTTCATTGTTTTCGCCATCGTCCGGAGTATTATTTTCTCCGGTGCCAGCATTGCTGTCTTTCGAACGACGTGACTTGGAGCGGCGCCGAGGACGCCGGCATTTTTGCTGTGTCTCAGGAGATTTATTCACGACAGGATTTTCTTTGTCATCATCGTTGGTTGTTTTGGGTGTATCCACCATGTACACATCGTACAAAGAAGTGGCCGTCTAGTGTCCACTAAATGGTGGATTTTGGACTTGCTCTTCATCAGCATCGTCGTCCATATCGTCGATGTCTTCGGAGCCGTAATCAAGCGTGTTGGTTAAATCCTCGACCGTGGCTATGAAGTGGGTGGCGGGTGGGAAGCAAAATGCTCCATCGTCGGCCCCTAGTTCGAACCGGACATAGTTTGGCTGTGGGTCCCCCGCCAAGGACAGGTTCTTTAATGAGTTTAGCACATCACCCAAGGGCGAGTGCTGGAAGATGTTTGCGGCGCTGAACTCGAGGATCGATAAGCGATCAAGTTTGGCGTCCGCGGGCTCACATGGTTCGGAACTTATAACCAGAGACGAGTCCAGAGTTCCGGTGACACAGGTATCGTGTGAGGTTAAGTCCATGTGCGGCTCCAACACCGGGGAATCTGTGGCCTCCGTGGCGGGGTTGAGCCTCCGGTCCTTGGATGGCGCAGTATGCTCCGGATCTAAGGCCAGAGCGGTTACAGGAGCTATCTGCTGAACTCGGTCCGATGACAGATTTAGGTCATGTTCATCGGGTTGACCACGAGCAGTCGCCGCGGTCTCGAATCCGGCGAAGATCAAATCTTCATGGGTGTCCGTGACGTAATTCAGGCTCCCAAATCTGACCTGATGGCCAGGGGCGTAGCTATCGATCTGCTCCAAATGGCCAAACGAGTTGGCCCGCAGCGCGAAGCCGCAGAACATGAAGATCTATCCGGGGAGGAAGGTTTCTCCTTGGACAGCGTCATTGTTGACGATTGAAGGAGCCATCGAAACCTTTTTGGGGACGGCACAATGGAACTCTCAATGAAAGCACCAATGTCGGTGTCAAAACCGGCGGATCTCGGGTAGGGGGTCCCGAACTGTGCGTCTAAGGTCGATGGTAACAGGAGACAGGGGACACAATGTTTACCCAGGTTCGGGCCCTCTCCATGGAGGTAATACCCAACTTCCTGCTTGATTGATCTTTATGAATATGAGTATGATGTCTACTACGCAACCTTCTTCTTGTAGACGTTGTTGGGCCTCCAAGTGCAGAGGTTTGTAGGACAGTAGCAAATTTCCCTCAAGTGGATGACCTAAGGTTTATCAATCCGTGGGAGGCGTAGGATGAAGATGGTCTCTCTCAAGCAACCCTACAACCAAATTACAAAGAGTCTCTTGTGTCCCCAACACACCCAATACAATGGTAAATTGTATAGGTACACTAGTTCGGCGAAGAGATGGTGATACAAGTGCAATATGGATAGTAGATATAGGTTTTTGTAATCTGGAAATATAAAAACAGCAAGGTAACTAATAATAAAAGTGAGCGTAAACGGTATTGCAATGCTAGGAAACAAGGCCTAGGGTTCATACTTTCACTAGTGCAAGTTCTCTCAACAATAATAACATAATTGGATCATATAACTATCCCTCAACATGCAACAAAGAGTCACTCCAAAGTCACTAATAGCGGAGAACAAACGAAGAGATTATGGTAGGGTACGAAACCACCTCAAAGTTATTCTTTCCGATCAATCCATTGGGCTATTCCTATAAGTTTCACAAACAGCCCTAGAGTTCGTAGTAAAATAACACCTTAAGACACACATCAACCAAAACCCTAATGTCACCTAGATACTCCAATCTCACCTCAAGTATACATGGGAATGATTATACGATATGCATCACACAATCTCAGATTCATCTATTCAACCAACACATAGAACCTCAAAGAGTGCCCCAAAGTATCTACCGGAGAATCAAGATGAAAACTTGTGCCAACCCCTATGCATAGGTTCATGGGCGGAACCCGCAAGTTGATCACCAAAACATACATCAAGTGGATCAATAGAATACCCCATTGTCACCACGGGTATCCCACGCAAGACATACATCAAGTGTTCTCACATCATTAAAAGACTCAATCCGATAAGATAACTTCAAAGGGGAAACTCAATCCATTACAAGAGAGTAGAGGGGGGGAAACATCATAAGATCCAACTATAGTAGCAAAGCTCGCGATACATCAAGATCGTATCACCTCAAGAACACGAGAGAGAGAGAGATCAAACACATAGCTACCGGTACATACCCTCAGCCCCGAGGGTGAACTACTCCCTCCTCGTCATGGAGAGCGCCGGGATGATGAAGATGGCCACCGGTGAGGGTTACCCCCTCCGGTAGGGTGCCGGAACAGGGTCCCGATTGGTTTTTGGAGGCTACAGAGGCTTGCGGCGGCGGAACTCCTGATCTATCCTGTTCCCCGATGGTTTTAGGTTATATTGGTATATATAGGAGGAAGAAATACGTCAGGGGAGCCACGAGGGGGCCACGAGGGTGGAGGGCGCGCCCAGGGGATGGGCGCGCCCCCTGCCTCATGCCTTCCTCGTTGATCCCCTGACGTGCACTCCAAGTCTCCCGGATTGCTTTCTTTCCAAAAATAACTTTCCCAAAGGTTTCATTCCGTTTGGACTCCGTTTGATATTCCTTTTCTTCGAAACACTGAAACAAGGGAAAAAACAGAAACCGGCACTGAGCTCTGGGTTAATAGGTTAGTCCCAAAAGTAATATAAAAGTGCATAATAAAGCCCATAGACATCCAAGACGGATAATATAATAGCATGAATACTTCATAAATTATAGATACGTTGGAGACGTATCAGCATCCCCAAGCTTAATTCCTGCTCGTCCTCGAGTAGGTAAATGATAAAAGAAAGAATTTATGAAGTCTGAATGCTAGCAGGTGCATAAGTTTGATCAATGATAATTTCAATCACCTTTTCTAGCATCATTATATGTCATAACAGTAGTTCAACTCACAGAACTTTTCATAGTCAAGTAACAAGCTATTCACATGTTAAAGTATAGATCATAAACTTTCTTGAAAACTAACAAACCATGTTATTAGTCATCAAACAATTACAATTCATCTTATTTTCAGGAAGAGTCTATGTCAGAGCTTTGATTCAGCAAACTTCACATACTCAACTATCTTTTAGTCTTCCATGATTGCTACCACTCAAAGCATATTTTTAGAACGAATAGCATCCATCGAACACAGAGAAAGATAGGGGCTTAATGTTTTGCCTCCCAACTCATTTATCATATAGATAATTGTCAACAATAATAATTCATGATCAATATATTTGAATGGCCATATATGCTCAGATCTTTCCATCACATGATGCTTGCCAACTAAAGAGTAGGTTGGAATGAGAAGGAATACTACTGACTCTTGCATAAAAGTAAAAGATAGGCCCTTCGCAGAGGGAAGCAGGGATTTGCAGAGGTGCCAGAGCTCGAAGCAAAAACAGAGATGAAAATAATTTTGAGAGGTATGCTTTCATTGTCAACATAACGACCAAGAGTTCCCAATATCTTCCATACTACATACATTATAGGAGGTTCCCAAACAGAAAGGTAAAGATTTTACTCCCGCTCCACCAACAATCATCAATCCATGGCTTGCCCGAAACAACGGGTGCCTCCAACTAACATCAATTCTGGGGGAGTTTTGTTTGCAATTATTTTTTATTTGATTTCGATCTTTGGATCATGGGACTGGGCATCCCAGTTACCAGCCATTTTTCTCATGAATGATGAGCGGAGTCCACTCATCGTGAGAATAACCCACCTAGCATGGAAGATACTGCTAACCCCTAGTCGCTACATGAGCGATTCAGGCATACAAAACAGATTATTATTTGAAGGTTTAGAGTTTGGCACATGCAAATTTACTTGGAATGGCAGATAAATACCGCATATAGGTAGATATGGTGGACACTCATGGAAGAAACTTGGTTCAAGGGATTTCTATGCACAAGCAGTATTCCCGCTTAGTACAGATATTTTGGCTAGCAAAGGATTCTAAATAGCAAGCACCACATGTTAGAGGATCCATGACAATATAACTTCTATACAAATATACCCAAGCATAACTCATTATGTTGTCTTCCTTGTCCAACTTCAACTAATTTGATCAAGTTTGAAAATAATTAATGGGGATCACAATCATAGAAGATGTCCAATATAGTATATTTATACGTGAAATCTCTCTTCCTTCAATATTCTTTCATGAATTGTTCAAGTGACCAATACAATGTTTGCTAACCTTCAATAAATTTACCACCTCTACTTCTTATATGTGAAGTCATTACTCCCCATGGGATAAGCATATGAAACATATATAATTTCAGATTTATGACATTCAAATCATTCAACTATTTACTCATAGGATATAAGTGAAGCACACGAGTAAATGACAAACTACTCCAAAAAGATATAAGTGAAGATCAATGAATTGTTAAATAATTATGTAGCTATGTGAGGACTCTCTCTCATTTAAGAATTTCAGATCTTTATATTTTATTCAAACAGCAAGCAAAGCTAAAGAAAATAAAATGACGCTCCAAGCAAAACACATATCATGTGGTGAATAAAAATATAGCTCCAAGTAAAGTTACCGATGAACGACGACGAAAGAGGGGATGCCTTCCGGGGCGACCCCAAGCTTAGACGCTTGGTTATCCTTGAATATTACCTTGGGGTGCCTTTGGGCATCCCCAAGCTTAGGCTCTTGCCACTCCTTATTCCATAGTCCATCGAATCTTTACCCAAAACTTCAAAACTTCACAACACAAAACTCAACAGAAAACTCGTAAGCTCCGTTAGCGAAAGAAAACAAAACACCACTTCAAGGTACTGTATCGAACTCATTCTTAATTCATGTTAGTGTAATCTACTGTATTCTAACTTCTCTATGGTTCATACCCTCCGATATTACTCATAGATTCATCAAAATAAGCAAACAACACATAGAAAACAGAATCTGTCAAAAACAGAACAGTCTATAGTAATCTGTATCAAACATACACTTCTGGAACTCCAAATATTCTAAAATAAATTGGTGGACCTGAGGACTTTGTCTAGTAATAATCTGCAAAAATAATCAACTAAATAGCACTCTCCAGTAAAAAGTTTTAGCTAATCTCGTGAGCGCTAAAGTTTCTGTTTTTTACAGCATGATCATAAAGACTTCACCCAAGTCTTCCCAAAAGTTCTACTTGGCACAAACACTAATTAAAACATAAAACCACATATTAGCAGAAGCTAGATGGATTATTTATTACTAAACAGAACCAAAAAGCAAAAAACTAAAATAAAATTGGGTTGCCTCCCAACAAGCGCTAACGTTTAACGCCCCTAGCTAGGCATGATGATTTCAATGATGCTCACATAAGACATAAGAATTGAATCATAAAGAGAGCATCATGAAGAATATGACTAGCACATTTAAGTCTAACCCACTTCCTATGCATAGGGATTTTGTGAGCAAACAACTTATGGGAACAATAATCAACTAGCATAGGAAGGCAAAACAAGCATAACTTCAAAACTTTAAGCACATAGAGAGGAAACTTGATATTATTACAATTCCTACAAGCATATGTTCCTCCCTCATAATAGTTTTCAGTAGAATCATGAATGAATTCAACAATATAACCAGCACCTAAAGCATTCTTTTCATGATCTACTTGCATAGAAATTTTACTACTCTCCACATAAGCAAAATTCTTCTCATTCGGAATAGTGGGAGTATCATAAGAGACTTGAATACTATAAATTGTTTCCACATTAAAAGAGTAACGTTCAGAAAAAGGGTAATCATAATCATGACAAGTTTTATAAATATAATCATCACTACTTTTTATAGCATAAGTTTCATCACAATAATCATCATAAGTAGCAACTTTGTTCTCATCATAATCAATTGAAACCTCTTCCGAAATAGTGGATACATCACTAAACAAAGTCATGACCTCTCCAAATCCACTTTCATAAATATTAAAAGATTCAACACCCTCCAAAATAGTGGGATCATTACTTCCTAAAGTTTACACTCTTCCAAACCCACTTTCATCAATATAGTCATCATAAGTAGGAGGCATGCTAACATCATAACAAATTTGCATATCAAAACTTGGGAGGTTAATAACACCATCTTCATTAAACATAGCCTCCCAAAGCTTGGGACAAACATTAATTTCAGCAAATATATTCCCAAACTTGTCATTCTCATCAAACATAGCATCCCCAATCTTGGGCCTTTTCCTATCATAAGCATAATCACTCTCATCATTAATAGTATGGATAGCACCAATAGTATAGCAATTATCATATTCTTCCAAGCAAGTGCCAAAAAGATTTTCAAGATCATAAGAAGTATCATTATCTTCCCAATCATAATCGTCACAACAAGCAATAGGCATAACGAGATCATCATCAAATGCATCATCTTCCACAATTATTTTTGATTCATTTTCATGAGGCACAACAATGATAGGAGCAACATTAATTGGGGGAGATATCCTTTTACCTCTCTTCCTTTTTCTTTTCTTCTTGTTCACCACATCATGTGTGGGTTCAATCCTCTTTTTGGAGATCCTTATTAATGAGATTGGTTGAATAGAGGGCTCCTCCTCATTACCTGATTCATCATAAGAAATAATAGGAGAATATTGGGAAGTCTCTTCCCTTTCGCTAGTATTCTCTTCATCTTCTATTTGTTTTCTTTTCTTTATGTAATTGGCAATACAAGGATTTTCAATGCAATTCACCATACAATACATATAAATTTCTTCTAGATCAAAATCAAGAAGTTTATAACGGGCAAATTCTGGAAGATGCTTAGTTATACATTTCATTTTTTCGTAACCCATAAGCAAACTAAGTTCATTATAATGTGCAAGGGAAATCAAGTCATCACAATTTTTGGACACGATTAGATCATGAAACAATTTGCATCGGATAGTTAAATGACCCCACTCATTGCAAAGTTCACAAGTATGGCCAAGAAAATTTAAATTTTCAGCACAAACATCTAGCCTTTCTTGCAACAATTTAGTTTCTAAATGCTTATGCCTCTTGCAATATCTATCTTCCCGATTTGGTGTGTACTTGCAAACCCAATGCACTCCACAAAAATTGACATGTTTATAGGAGACATTTTCATCATAACTAGTGCAATCATCATTAGTACTATGGATATTCAAAGAGTTCATACTAACTACATTACAATCATGCTCATCATTCAAAAATTTAGTGCCAAACATTTTAATGCATTCTTCTTCTAACACTTTGGCACAATTTTCTTTTCCATCATACTCACGAAAGATATTAAAAAGATGAAGCGTATGAGACAAACTTAATTCCATTTTTTTGTAGTTTTCTTTTATAAACTAAACTAGTGCTAAAACAAGAAACAAAAAGATTCGATTGCAAGATCTAAAGATATACCTTCAAGCACTCACCTCCCCGGCAACGGCGCCAGAAAAGAGCTTGATGTCTACTACGCAACCTTCTTCTTGTAGACATTGTTGGGCCTCCAAGTGCAGAGGTTTGTAGGACAGTAGCAAATTTCCCTCAAGTGGATGACCTAAGGTTTATCAATCCGTGGGAGGCGTAGGATGAAGATGGTCTCTCTCAAGCAACCCTGCAACCAAATAACAAAGAGTCTCTTGTGTCCCCAACACACCCAATACAATGGTAAATTGTATAGGTGCACTAGTTCGGCGAAGTGATGGTGATACAAGTGCAATATGGATAGTAGATATAGGTTTTTGTAATCTGGAAATATAAAAACAGCAAGGTAACTAATGATAAAAGTGAGCGTAAACGGTATTGCAATGCTAGGAAACAAGGCCTAAGGTTCATACTTTCACTAGTGCAAGTTCTCTCAACAATAATAACATAATTGGATCATATAACTATCCCTCAACATGCAACAAAGAGTCACTCCAAAGTCACTAATAGCGGAGAACAAACGAAGAGATTATGGTAGGGTACGAAACCACCTCAAAGTTATTCTTTCCGATCAATCCATTGGGTTATTCCTATAAGTGTCACAAACATCCCTAGAGTTCGTAGTAAAATAACACCTTAAGACACACATCAACCAAAACCCTAATGTCACCTAGATACTCCAATGTCACCTCAAGTATCCGTGGGAATGATTATACGATATGCATCACACAATCTCAGATTCATCTATTCAACCAACACATAGAACCTCAAAGAGTGCCCCAAAGTTTCTACCGGAGAATCAAGACGAAAACATGTGCCAACCCCTATGCATAGGTTCATGGGCGGAACCCGCAAGTTGATCACCAAAACATACATCAAGTGGATCTATAGAATACCCCATTGTCACCACGGGTATCCCACGCAAGACATACATCAAGTGTTCTCAAATCATTAAAAGACTCAATCCGATAAGATAACTTCAAAGGGGAAACTCAATCCATTACAAGAGAGTAGAGGGGGAGAAACATCATAAGATCCAACTATAGTAGCAAAGCTCGCGATACATCAAGATCGTATCACCTCAAGAACACGAGAGAGAGAGAGAGAGAGAGAGAGAGAGAGAGATCAAACACATAGCTACTGGTACATACCCTCAGCCCCAAGGGTCAACTACTCCCTCCTCATCATGGAGAGCACCGGGATGATGAAGATGGCCACCGGTGAGGGTTCCCCCCTCCGGCAGGGTGCCGGAACAGGGTCCCGATTGGTTTTTGGTGGCTACAGAGGCTTGCGGCGGTGGAACTCCCGATCTATCATGTTCCCGATGGTTTTAGGGTATATTGGTATATATAGGAGGAAGAAATACGTCAGGGGAGGCACGAGGGGCCCACGAGGGTGGAGGGCGCGCCCAGGGGGTGGGCGCGCCCAGGGGGTGGGCGCGCCCCCCTGCCTCGTGCCTTCCTCGTTGATCCCCTGACGTGCACTCCAAGTCTCCCTGATTGCTTTCTTTCCAAAAATAAATTTCCCGAAGGTTTCATTCCGTTTGGACTCCGTTTGATATTCCTTTTCTTCGAAACACTGAAACAAGGGAAAAAACAGAAACTGGCACTGGGCTCTGGGTCAATAGGTTAGTCCCAAAAGTAATATAAAAGTGCATAATAAAGCCCATAAACATCCAAGACGGATAATATAATAGCATGAATACTTCATAAATTATAGATACGTTGGAGACGTATCAGAGTATTACAAGAGTTGATCTACCACGAGATCGTAATGGCTAAACCCTAAAAGCCTAGCCTGTATGACTATGGTAATGAGTATCTCTCCCCCTCCGGACTAAGTCCTCCTGTTTATATAGACACCAGGAGGATCTAGGGTACACAAGGTCGGTTACAAAGAAAGGAATCTACATATTTGGTCGCCAAGCTTGCCTTCCACGCCAAGGAGAGTCCCATCCAGACACGGGTGCAGTCTTCGGTCTTCGTATCTTCACAGCCCATCAGTCCGGCCCATGGCTAACAGGCCGGACACCCGAGGACCCCTTAGTCCAGGACTCCCTCACCAAGCAAAACACATATTATGTGACGAATAAAAATATAGCTTCGAGTAAAATACCGATGGTCGTTAAAAGTAGTGGGGATGCCACTCTGGGCATCCCCAAGCTTAGTTGGTTGCTCATTTTTGGATAATTGCTTGGGATGTCGGGGCATCCCCAAGCTTAGGCTCTTCTATCCTTTATTCCTTCATCCATCGTAAGATAACCCAAAACTTGAAAACTTCAATCACACAAAACTCAACAAAACCTTCGTGAGATCCGTTAGTAAAAGAAAGCAAATCACTACTATAAGTACTGTACCAAACAAATTCATATTTTGTTTTTGCATTATATCTACTGTATTCCAAATTTTCTATGGCAAAAACTCATGAAAGAAAACCATAGAGCCATCAAAATAAGCACACAACGCAAAGAAAACAGAATCTATCAAACAGAACAGTGTGTAGCAATCTGACTATTTTGAAAACTTCTGGAACTCCAAAAATTCTGAAAAATTAGGACGACCTGAGCAATTTGTAAATTGATCTACTGCAATTGGAATGGGTATTTTATCGCTCTCTAGTAAAAAACAAGAATTGTTTTCGTGAGCGCAAAAGTTTCTGTTTTGCAGCAAGATCAAACAACTATCACCCAAGAAGATGCTAAAGGCTTTACTTGGCACAAACACTAATTAAAACACAATCATAACAGTAGCATAATTGTGCTAACACTCAAGAACAGAAAGAAAAAAGCAAAAATAAATTGTATGCATTGGGTTGCCTCCCAACAAGCGCTATAGTTTTACGCCCTTAGCTAGGCATAAAGCAAGGATCTAAGTTTTGTCATCCTTGGTAGGAGATCCATAAGATGCCCTCATGATTGATTCATATGGTGGCCTAATTCTTGTTCTAGGGAAGTGTTCCATACCCTTCCTCAAAGGAAATTGGAACTTAATATTGCCTTCTTTCATATCAATCACGGCACCGATAGTGCGTAAAAACGGTCTACCAAGAATAATTGGACAAGACGGATTGCAATCAATATCAATAACAATAAAATCTATGGGCACATAATCCTATTTTCAAGAATAAGAACATCATTAATTATTCCCATAGGCTTTTTAATAGTAGAATCCGCCAAGTGCAAATTTAAAGAACATTATTTAAGATTGGTAAAACCAAGCACATCACATAAAGATTTCAGAATTGTAGAAACACTAGCACCCAAGTCACACAAAGCAAAACACTCATAATTTTTAATCTTTACTTTGATAGTAGGTTCCCACTCATCATGCAATTTTCTAGGTATTGAAACTTCTAATTCCAATTTTTCTTCAAGAGCTTTAATCATAGCATCAACAATATGTTTAGTAAAAGCTTTATTTTGTTCATAAGCATGAGGTGAATTTATCATGGATTGCAACAAAGAAATACAATCAATCAAAGAGAAACTATCATAATTAAAATCTTTGTAATCCAAAAGAGTGGGCACATCACTAGCTAAAGTTTTGACCTCTTCAAACCCACTTTCATCAATTTTCTCAACAAGATTTTCACCCTCTGAAATATTGGGACGCCTTCTACCTAAATTTGACTCTTCTCCTGTCCCTTTTTCATCAATCTTAACTTTACTAAACAAGGAATAAATAGAAGAAACCCCAATCATTTTAAGATCTTCATCACTTTTGCGAAAGAAATCACTAGAAAACGCTTTTTCTAAAAATTCTCTTTTAGCTCTAAGCATAGCGGTTGTTTTCTTACTTTCATCCATAGAAACATAAAGAGCTTTAATTGATTCATCTACTTTAGGAACAAAAATGTTCATCTTGATATTTTTCGTATCATGAGCAATTCTATCAACACTTCTAGACAAATCATCAATCTTACTCAACGTTTCTTCGATGGAAGTGTTGAAAACTTTTTGCGTGTTGATAAATTCTTTAATATTATTCTCAAGATCAGAGGTGTTCCTATTATTATTATAAGATTGATTTCCATAGGAATTACCATAATTATTAGAGGAATTACTAGGAAAAGGCCTAGGATTAAAATTACCTCTCTAAGCATTGCTATTGAAATTATTTTGAGAGATAAAATTCACATCTATGGCATCACTATTTTGCTTAATCAAAGTAGACAAAGGCATATCATTAAAATCAATAGGAGCACTTTTACTAGCAACCAATTTCATAAGAGCATCAACTTTTTCACTCAAAGAAGAAATTTCTTCAACCGAATTAACATTTTTACAAGTCGGAGCTCTTTTGGTATGCCATTGTGAATAATTTGACATGATATTATCAAGCAATTTGGTGTCTTCACCCAAAGTAATTTCCATAAAAGTACCACCCGCGGCGGAATCTAAAAGATTACGAGAAACAAAATTCAATCCCGCATAAAAATTTTGTATGATCATCCAAAGATTTAACCCATGAGTTGGGCAATTCCTTAGCATCATTTTCATCCTTTCCCAAGATTGTGCAACATGCTCATGTTCAAGTTGCTTGAAATTGATGATCTGGGTTCTAAGGGAAATATATTTTGTGGGAGGAAAATACTTAGTGATAAAAGCATCTTTGCACTTATTCCAAGAATTGATACTATTGCGAGGCAAAGAAGAGAACCAATTTTTTGCAGAATCACGCAAAGAAAATGGAAATAATTTCATTTTCACAACAACATTGTCCACATCTTTTTTTCTTTTGCATATCGCATAATTCCACGAAGGTATTAAGATGGGGCGCGGCATCCTCATTAGGAGTAACGGAAAATTGATCTTTCATAACAAGATTCAGCAAAGCAGTATTAATATCACAAGACTCAGCACTAGTGGCGGGAGGAGCAATCGGAGTGCCGATAAAATAATTGTTGTTGGTATTTGAGAAATCACATAACTTGGTGTTCTCTAGAGTCATGATGACCACACAACAAGATTGCACTCAAAAACAAATCCGACAAGAAAACGGCGAACGGAAAAGAGAGGCGAATAAAACAGTAATTTTTTGTGAAGTGGGGGAGAGGAAAACGAGAGGCAAATGGAAAATAATGTAAATTGCAAGGAGATGAGATTTGTGATTATGAACCTGGTATATGTTGAAGATCCTCCCTGGCAACGGCGCCAGAAATTCCTTTTGATGTCGCTTGAAGCTACGTCGGTTTTTCCCCAAAGAGGAAGGGATGATGCAGCACAGCGGCGGTAGTTATTTCCCTTAGATATGAAACCAAGGTTATCAAACCGGTAGGAGAACCAAGCAACACGACGTAAACAACCCCTGCACACAGATAACAAATCCTCGCAACCCGACGTGTTAAAGGGGGTGTCAATCCCTTCAGGGGTATGGCGCCCAAACGGACGTGAGATAAAATTGTAGTAGATTGATAGATCGAACGCCAAATAAAATAAATATGAATAAATTGCAGCAAGGTATTTTTGTATTTTTGGTTTAATAGATCTGAAAATAAATGCAAGGAAAAAGTAGATCGCAAAGGCAAATATATGAGAAAGAGACCCGGGGGCCGTAGGTTTCACTGCTGGCTTCTCTCGAGAAAAATAGCAAACGGTGGGTGAACAAATTACTGTTGGGCAATTGATAGAACTTCAGATACTCATGACGATATCCAGGCAATGATCATTACATAGGAATCACGTCCAAGATTAGTAGACCGACTCTTGCCTGCATCTACTACTATTACTCCACACATCGACCGCTATCCAGCATGCATCTAGTGTATTAAGTTCGTGGAGAAACGGAGTAATCCAATAAGAACGATGACATGATGTAGACAAGATCTATCTATGTAGAGATAGACCCCATCGTTCTATCCTTAGTAGCAATGATACATACGTGTCGGTTCCCTTTCTGTCACTGGGATCAAGCACCGTAAGATCGAACCCACTACAAAGCACCTCTTCCCATTGCAAGATAAATAAATCAAGTTGGCCAAACAAAACCTGAATATCGGAGCAGAAATACGAGGCTATAACAGATCATGCATAAAAGAGATCAAAGAAACTCAAATACTTTCATGGATATAAAAAGATAGATCTGATCATAAACTCAAAGTTCATCGATCCCAACAAACACACTGCAAAAGAGTTACATCATATGGATCTCCAAGAGACCATTGTATTGAGAATTCAGAGAGAGAGAGGAAGCCATCTAGCTACTAACTACGGCCCCGAAGGTCTACAAAGAACTACTCGCGCATCATCGGAGAGGCACCAATGGAGGTGGTGAACCCCATCCGAGATGGTGTCTAGATTGGATCTGGTGGTTCTAGACTCTGCGGCGGCTGGATGAATATTTCGTTGACTCCCCTAGGGTTCTGGAAATATTGGGGTATTTATAGAGCAAAGAGGCGGTCGGGGGGCACCCGAGGTGGGCACAACCCACCAGGGCGCGCCTGGGCCTCCTGGCGTGCCCTGGTGGGTTGTGCCTCCCTCGGGGCACCCCCCAGGCGCAGCCAGGGCCCACTGTGTTCCTTCTGGCCCATAAAAATTCTCCGTAAAGTTTCGTGGCATTTGGACTCCGTCTGATATTGATTTCCTGCGATGTAAAAAACATGCAGAAAACAACAACTGGCACTTGGCACTATGTCAATAGGTTAGTACCAAAAAATGATATAAAATGACTATAAGATGATTATAAAACATCCAAGATTGATAATATAACAGCATGGAACAAGCAAAAATTATAGATACGTTGGAGACGTATCAGCCGGAAGTTACAACGGGTTGGAGTCATATTGGACGGCCCAGATGACGCTAGTGGGTCTAATTCGTATAGGCCATAACGGGTTCTGAGTTAGCGGGTTGTAGTTGTAAATGGGCTATATGCGAACAGGCCGTTAATAGGCGTTCTATGGGCCGAGATGCTACCTTTTGACCAAGTCAAACGGTTCGGCCTTTTGACCTGAATGGGCTATTGTCGGGCTGGGCCACGTGTCGACGTATCATAGGCGCGTCCCATCCATTTGTTGGATGACATCTATCCCAATGCTGAGTTGACACGTGGATCCTCCAGCAAATCAGAATTTTACACATGGAAATCCCCATTGGTCCGGGCTGTTAACGGGTTATCAGTTCCAAACCGGAACCCGATAGCTTAACAGCGACCCGTTGCGGTGGATGCCACGTGTCGGTTACCCTTGACGAAAACACTTCCATGATGCTCCATTTATCATCATGGAAGTGGACACTTACGTTATGATAATTTTGGTATTGTCATGGAACACTTCTACGACAGCACAGGTATGACTATCTTCATTCTGTCATAAAATCATCATGGATGTACATGCATGACAGAAAATGTGACCTACTGTGACAAATATGTATCATCACGGAAGTGTTTTTTTGTAGTGTATGGATCTAGAATTAGGTCAAGAGGTGCCATGAGGGGCCCACAAGCCTGGGGGCGCCCCCTGGGACGCGCCTGGTAGGCTTGTCGCTCCCTCGTGACTCTTCAGATCTTCTCCCGAAGCTTCTAGGGTCCCTTCTGGTCCAGAAAAAATAATCAAAAAGTTTCATAGCGTTTGGACTCCGTTTGGTACTAATTTTCTAAAAAGCCAAAAACAAGCAAAAAACAGCAACTGACATTGGGCGCTAGGTTAATAGGTTAGTCCCAAAAAATGATATATAATTGCATAATAAACATCGAAGATTGATACTATAATACATGGAATAATAAAAAAATATAGATAAGTTGGAGACGTATCAAGCATCCCCAAGCTTAATTCCTGCTCGTCCTCGAGTAGGTAATTATAAAAATAGATTTTTCATGTGGAATGATACCTATCATATTCATCGTGTAATCTCTTTTGTGGCATGAATATTAAGATCCGAATGATTCAAAGCAATAGTCTATAATTTGACATAAAGACATCAATACTCAGGCATGCCAACAAACAATCATGTCTTTCAAAATATCAGTGCTAAAGAACGTTAGCCCTAGAAAATCATATAGCCTTGTCATGCTCCATCTTCTTAACACAAAGTATAAATCATGCACTACCCCGGTGAGCCAAGCAATTGGTTCATACTTCTTAACGTGCTTCAGCATTTTGAACCCTCACGCAATACATGAGCGCAAGCCATGGACATAACACTATGGATGGAATAGAGTGTGGTGGTAGAGATAATATGGAGAAGACAAAAAATGAGAAAGTCTCACATCGACGAGGCTAATCAACGATCTATGGAGATGCCCATCAATCTATGTGTCAATGCAAGGAGTAGGGATTGTAATGCAACGGATGCACTAAGAGCTATAAGTGTATGAAAGCTCATAAATAAAACGTAGTGGGTGTGCAACCAACTTGCTTGCTCATGAAGACCTCGCGCATTTGAGGAAGCCCATCATTGGAATATACAAGCCAAGTTCTATAATGAAAATTTTCCACTAGTATATGAAAATGAAAGCATTGGAGACTCTCTATATAAAAAACATGGTGCTACTTTGAAGCACAAGTGTGGAAAAGGATAGTAACATTGCCCCTTCTCTCTTTTTCTCTCATTTTTTGGGCTCTTTGTTGCCTCTTTTTTATGGGGTCTTTTTGCCCTCTCCTTTTCTATTTCCTCACTTGGTACAATGCTCTAATAATGAATAATGATGATCATCACACTTCTATATACTAACAACTCAAAATTACAACTCGATACTAGAAAACAATATGACTCTATATGAATGCCTCTGGCGGTGACCAGGATGTGCAATGATCTAGCATAACATGTATAAAAAATGATGAACGGTGGCTGAGCCACAAATACTATGTCAGCTATATGATCATGCAAAGCAATATGACAATGATGATGTGTGTCCTAATAATGGAACGGTGGAAGTTGCATGGCAATATATCTTGGAATGGCTATGGAAATGCCATAATAGATAGGTATGGTGGCTGTTTTGAGGAAGATATAAGGAGGCTTATGTGTGGTAGAGTGTATCATATCACGGGGTTTGGATGCACCGGCGAAGTTTGCACCACATCTCGAGGTGTGAAAGGGCAATGCATGGTACCGGAGAGGATAGAAAATGGCTAAAAGTTGAGAGCGTGTATAATCCATGGACTCACATTAGTCATAAAGAACTCACATACTTGTTGAAAAACTTTATTAACCGTCGAAGCAAAGTAATACTACGCATTCTCCTAGGGGGAGGTTGGTAGGAGTTAACCATCACATGCCTCCGACATCCACGCAAAGGAAGACACTCAATAATAAATTGTGCTCCAACTTCTTAGCATAACTATAGACCATACGTGCATGCTTCAGGATTCACAAACCTTAACACCAATATTCTTTCTAAACCACAATCATTCACTAGTACCTCCCACATATTACCATCTTTATAACGAACTATTGCAAGGAATCAAACTTATCATATTCAGTGATCTACATGAAAGTTTTTTTATTATATCCCTCTTGAATACCTACCATATTAGGACAAAATTCATAACACGTGCTTATTGCCATTACTATTTATCAAACTGTCAAAATGATATAAGTGAAGCATGAGAGTGCAACTATTTCTTTAAAATGTAACCACCGTCATGCTCTAAAAGATATAAGTGAAGTACTAGAGCAACTGCCTAGCTCAAAAGATATAAGTGAAGCACATAGAGTATTCTAACAAATCATGAATAATGCGTGTCCCTCTCCAAAATTGTTTTTTAGCAAAGATGATTGTGGCAAACTAAAAAGCAAACAAAGCAAAGAATCGTATAATACACGGCGCTCCAAGCCAAACTGATATCATGTGATGGATAAAATGTAGCTCCAAGTAATTTACCGATGGTTGGTACAAGAAAGAGGGGATGCCATCCGGGGCATCCCCAAGATTAGAGTCTGGGGTGTCCTTGAATATTACCTTCGGGTGCCTTGGGCATCCCCAAGATTAGGGTCTTGCCACTCCTTATTCTTTCATCCATCGTGATCTCACTCAAAACTTGAAAACTTCAGCACACAAAACTCAACAGAAAACTCGTGAGATCCGTTAGTATAACAAGCAAATCATAAACTTTAGGTATTGTTGTAAACCCATCATATTTTATTATTGCATAATACCTACTATATTCTGACTTCATCATGAGTTATAGCCCCCTATACAATCCATAGATTCGTTAAAACGAGCAAACAATGCAATGAAAACAGAATCTGTCAAAAACAAAATAGTCCATAATGATCTGACAAAGCGCAATACTTCTGTAACTCCAAAAATTCTGAAAACTTAGTACAATGTGTGTTATTTTTATATCAATTATGTGTAAAAAATCATAATTTTATCACGTTCGGGTGAATTTGGAAAATTTCTGTCACTAGGCGCAAAAGTTTCTGTTTTCTCATAGAATCAAAGCATTTATCATCCAAATCATCACAAAGGTTTTACTTGGCACATACACTAATTAAAATAGAAAACAACCATAAAATTAGCATAATTTTGTGCACACACAAAAAATGGAAAGAAACAAGAAAAACTAAGATAACTATTGGGTTGCCTCCCAACAAGCGCTATTGTTTGACGCCCCTAGCTAGGTGTAATGCATAGTTTAAAGTGTTGTCATCCTTCAAATTAATTCCATAGATGGCCCTCATAATATATTCATATGGTGTCTTAGTTTTATTTCTATGGAAGTGTTCCATTCATTTCTTTAATGGAAATTGAAATCTTATATTACCTTCTTTCATATCGATAATAGCACCTATGGTACGTAGGAAAGGCCTACCAAGTATTATGAGACAAGACGGACTGCAATTAATATCAAGCATAATAAAATCAATGGGCACATAATTCCTATTTGCAAGAATAAGGACATCATTTATTCTACCCAAAGGTTTCTTAATACTGGAATCCGCTAAGCGCAAATTAAGAGAACATTCATCCATATTGGTAAATCCTAGCATATCACATAAAGATTTTGGTATGGTGGAAACGCTAGAACCCAAATCACACAAAGCATTGCACTCATAATTTTTAATTTTGACTTTAATAGTAGGTTCCCACTCATCATATAATTTCCTAGGTATTGAAACCTCCAAATCTAGCTTTTCTTCTAAAGCTTTCATCATAGCCTCTACAATATGTTTAGTAAAAGCCTTATTTTGTTCATAAGCATTGGGTGAATTTAGCATGGATTGCAAAAAGCAAATAAACTCAATTAAAGAACAACTATCATAATTAAAATCCTTGAAATCAAAAGTAGTGGGCACATCACTATTTAAAGTTTTGACCTCTCAAGACCCACTTTTATTTTAAAAAAATCATTAGAATTTTCACCCTCCGAACAATGGGGACGCCTTCTAGATATAGTTGACTCATTTTCAGTCCCTTTTTAATCTATTTTATGTTACTAAACAAAGATTCAATGGGTGAAACACCAATCATTTTAATATCTTCATCATGATTACGATAAAAATCAGGCGGAATCATTTTTTCTAAGAATTCTCGCTTAGCTCTCAACCTAGCGGTTCTTTCTTTACTTTCATCAATGGAAACACAGAGAGATTTGATGGACTCATTAATATCAAGCTTGGGTGGCAAAATTTTAGATTTAATATTTTCTACATCATGAACAATTCTATCTATGCTCCTAGACATATCATCAATTTTACTCAAATTTTCCTCTATTGTAGTATTGAAAATCTTTTGAGAATTAATAAATTCTTTAATATTAATTTCAAGATCAGAGGGCATCCTATTATTATTGTAAGAATAAACATAGGAATTGCATAATTATTAGAGGAATTTCCAGGAAACGGCCTAGGATTAAAATTGCCTCTATAAGCATTACTATTAAAATTGTTTCATGAGACAAAATTCACATCTACCGGATCATTATTTTTCTCAATCAAAGTATACAATGGCACATCATTAGGATCAATATGAGCTCTCTTACTAGCAACCATTTTCATAAGTGCATCTACTTTATCACTCGAAGTACTAATTTCTTTAACATAATTCACCTTTTTACTAGTAGGTGTTCTTTCAGTATGCCATTGTGAATAATTTGCCATAATATTATCAAGCAATTTTGTAGCTTCTCCTAGTGTGATTTCCATAAAGCTACCACCCGCGGCGGAATCAAAGATTTCTAGAAACAAAGTTCAATCCCACATAAAATTTATGTATGATCATCCATAAACTTAAACCATGAGTGGGGCATTTTCTTATCATTAATTTCATCCTCTCCCAAGAATGGGAAACATGTTCATGCTCAGTTGCTTAAAATTCATAATTTTGTTTATAAGAGAAATAATTGTCGCGGGAGGGAAATACTTGGCAATAAAAGCATCCTTACACTTATCCCAAGAATCAATACTATTTCGTGGCAAGGATGAAAACCAAGTTTTAGCATGATCTCTTAGTGAGAACGGAAATAAATTAAATTTGACAATATCATTATCCACATCTTTTTTCTTTTGCATATCACACAATTGAATGAAAGTATTAAGATGGGATGGAACATCTTCATTAGGACTACCAGAAAATTGTTCTTTCATAACAAGATTTATCAAAGCGGCATTAATATCACACGACTCCGTACTAGTGGTGGGAGGAGCGTTAGGAGTGCTAATAAAATCATTATCATTAGTATTGGAAAAGTCACACAACTTGGTATTTTCTTGAGACATCACGACTAAGCAAGCAAACAAGCAAAAAGGCAAACGGAAAATATATTTGTGTGTTTTGTGAAAATGTTTTAGAAGTGGAAGAAATGAAAAGAGGCAAATGGCAAATAAAAGTAAATGCAAGGAGATGAAAGTTTATGCAATGGTAATTGATAGGTGTTGGTGATGTCTCCCCGGCAACGGTGCCAGAAATTCTTCCTGCTACTAGTGAGCTACATTGGGATTTCCTCGAAGAGGAGAGGATGATGTAGTACAATAGAGATAAGTATTTCCCCCAGTTAAGAACCAAGGTTATCAATCTAGTAGAAGAACCACGCAATACCTCGTGAACAGCACCTACACACAAAATAACAAATACTTGCACCCAACGCAAACAAGGGGTTATCAATCCTTGGCAGTTAATTGCAAGGATCAAATCTCGTAGTGATAGATAGATAAACAAAAACACAAAATAAAATAAAGGTAAATAGATTGTAGCGAGGTATTTTTGGGATTTGATATATGATAGAAAATAGACCCAGGGGCCATAGTTTTCACTAGAGGCTTCTCTCTTGAACATAGCATATGGTGGGTAAACAAATTAGTGTTGGGCAATTGATAGAAAAGCACATAGTTATGATGATATCCAAGGCAATGATCATGTATATAGGTATCACGTCCGAGACAAGTAGACCGACTCTTGCCTGCATCTACTACTATTACTCCACACATCGACCGCTATGCAGCATGCATCTGGAGTATTAAGTTCATAAAGAACGGGGTAATGCCTCAAGCAAGATGACATGATGTAGACAAAGTATACCCAATTAATATGAATAAACCCCATCTTTTTTAAGCTTAATGGCAACAATACAAGTACGTGTCATATCCCTTTCTTTCACTGGGATTGAGTAACGCATGATCGAACCCATCACAAAGCACCTCTCCCATTGCAAGATAAATCAATCTAGTTGGCCAAACCAAATGGATAGATTGGAGAGAAATACAAAGCTATAACAATCATGCATAAAAGAGTTAAGAGAAGACTCAAATAGTACTCATTGATAATCTGATCACAAACCCTCAATTCATCGGATCCCAACAAACACACCGCAAAAAAGGATTACATCGAATAGATCTCCAAGAGCATCGAGGAGAACATTGTATTGAAGATCAAATAGAGAGAAGAAGCCATCTAACTACTAGGTATATGGACCCGTAGGTCTATGCTAAACTACTCACACATCATCGGAAGGGCAGCAAGGTTGATGTAGAGGCCCTCCGTAATTTATGTACACCAAAGCTTCACCGCATGTGGCCAAGCAAGTTAGTTAGCAAAGTCAAGTCTCCATGGTGTGAGGAACATATTATGCAATTCTATGATACAATTCACTTCTACCCTGATGGTACTCTTAAATGGATGGCAGATGGTGTTTGTTATGAAGCTACCATGGAAGAGTGGGCTACACTTCTAGGTCTCCCTCCCCATAATGATGATTTACTTGATGTATACCACCAAGATCATACAATACACGAAGCTATGGAAGGAATGTACATGCAGATCTAACTCAAAAGGAGAAGGAACTTTTCCAGTTAGGATCCATTTACTATATCTTCCTAGGACTTGCAACAAATAATGACACGCTGAGGGTTACAGTGCTTCCCAAGTCTAGAGATGTTAAGATGAGAAGAGGTTATTCCATTGATTTGCTCACCTATCTTGATAGATGCACCAAGTTCAACATAATGCATTTCATCATGAAACCATTAAGAGGATGACATGTGAGCACAAGAGATCGTGTGTATATGCTTCCTGATCTCATTATCATGCCATGGTTGGATCACATGTTTTTCTGCTCGACTGAAAACATGAGCATTTAAGGCCTGAGCTTGAAGATCGCACAATCCAACTTGATCCAAATGATACCCAGGCTGACAGAGAAGCCAGAGAAGTTGTTGCTAGAGAGACAAACCAAGATGCAATAGATTTGGCCACCCCCGGCTCATCTACACAGCCTCCTATTGTGATCCCCAAGACACAACCCGACCAGCTCAATTTCATTTGTTTGGTTGTTCAGAGGATCAAGGTAGACCTAGCTAACCTCAATAAGAACCAAGATAACTTATCGAGAGTGATAGAGACACAAGTACATAACCTCAGTGATAGGATTGATAAACTTGGTGGGAAAGTCAAAGACTTGCGAGCAATTTTCATGGTCCAAATAAGCTCAGTTAAACAATGATTCAGCAATGGAAGGACAAGAGACCATAGATCAATTCGGTTTAGCCCATGAACACTGCTTCAGTTGTGTATACACATCATTTCTCCCCAGCTACTTCTTCATCCACCGCCAAAGGTATTGCAGATGGTTTCTGATACATCTCCATCATATCTACTTTTCCAAACTCTTTTGCCCCTGTTTTGGACTCTAACTTGCATGATTTGACTGGAACTAACCCGGACTGACGCTGTTTTCAGCAGAATTGCCATGGTGTTATTTTTGTGCAGAAATAGAAGTTCTCGGAATGACCTGAAACTTAACGGAGATTAGTTTTGGAATTAATAAAAAATATTGGCGAAAGAATCAACCGAAGGGGGCCCACACCCTGGCCACAAGGGTGGGGGGCGCACCCTTTGTCCTTGTGGGCCCCCTAGACCTCCACCGAGCTCAACTCCAACTCCATATATTCACGTTCGGGGAGAAAAAATGAGAGAGAAGGATTCATCGCATTATATGATACGGAGCCGCCGCCAAGCCCTGTTCATCCTCGGGAGGGCAGATCTGGAGTCCGTTCGGGGCTCCGAAGAGGGGAATCTGTCGCTGTCGTCATCATCAACCATCCTCCATCACCAATTTCATGATGCTCACCGTCGTGCGTGAGTAATCCCATTGTAGGCTTGCTGGACGGTGATGAGTTGGATGAGATTTACCATGTAGTTGAGTTAGTTTTGTTAGGGTTTGATCCCTAGTATCCACTATGTTCTAAGATTGATGTTGCTATGACTTTGCTATGCCTAATGCTTGTCACTAGGGCCTGAGTGCCATGATTTCAGATCTGAACCTATTATATTTTCATGAATATATTTGTGTTCTTGATCCTATCTTGCAACTTATAGTCACCTATTACGTGTTATGATCCGGCAACCCCGGAGTGACAATAGACGGGACACTTCCCGGTGATGACTGTAGTTTGAGGAGTTCATGCATTCACTAAGAGTTAATGCTTTGGTCCGGTACTCTATTAAAAGGAGGCCTTAATATCCCTTAGTTTCCAATAGGACCCCGCTGCCACGGGAGGGTAGGACAAAATATGTCATGCAAGTTCTTTTCCATAAGCACGTATGACTATATTCGGAATACATGCCTACATTATATTGATGAATTGGAGCTAGTTCTGTGTCACCCTATGTTATAACTGTTGCATAATGAATGCCATCCGACATAATTATCCATCATTGATCCATTGCCTAAGAGCTCGTTTCATATTGATCTTTCCTAAGTTACTTTTCTGTTGCTACTGTTACGAATTCTACAAAACTGCTATTGTCACTTTTGCCACCATTCCGTTACTTCCATACTAATTTGCTACTAAATACTTTGCTACAGATATTAAGTCTTTCAGGTGTGATTGAATTGACAACTCAACTACTAATACTTGAGAATATTCTTTGGCTCCACTTGTGTCGAATCAATAAATTTGGGTTGAATACTCTACCCTCGAAAACTGTTGTGATCCCCTATACTTGTGGGTTATCAAGACCTTTTTCTGGCACCGTTGCCAGGGAGCATAGCTCTATTCTCTGGGTCACTTGGGATTTATATCTGTTGATCACTATGAGGAATTTGATAGATCAAAGAACTAAGATTTTTCCCTCAATTACGAGGGGGGGTATCTAGCTCTGCACTTGATTCTCCTTCTGTTTTGAGTAAACTCGCAACACCTACACCTGCTATTTATTCCGATATGTCGCATGTTATTGATGATGCCACTTCTGCTATGCATGATGCTTATGATGATACTACTTCTCTACTTGATAATACTGTGCCACTAGTGGATGATGATGATTGATCTTCATTCCCCAACGAAGTCGCCAAAAAGTGTGTTCGCACACGAACACGCCACGTGTACCCTCGACGCCGGGGGTGGTGCACTACAGCTCACGTCGAAGGAGTCTCACCGGAAGCGCGATTCGCAAGTCGACCGGCGAGAGCTTTTGAGGGCCCGAAACCCTACACTCCCGGGAGGGACCCCGTCGGGGAGTGCGGTGGCTATGGGTTGCCCTAGGTCGGTCAAGCCGCCCCTAGAGCCTTGCAGTTCGTAGCTCTCCAACACGAAGAACGAGGGAGCAAGAACGAGGGAGGGACAAGACGTAGATGAAAAAGCTATAGATGTGTTTGCGATTGTGTGTTGTTATTCAATCGGCCGTCACCCCTTAGGTATATAAGAGGTGGATGGACTTCCCGTGCAAGGAAAGGTTACAATTCACGTTCAAAACCCTAGTTTGGGTCCAACTCGGAATCAAACTTTCCTAAACGGTTTGGTTTACAACCTGGCTGCACCTTGCGGGTTATGTTTGAGGCAGTAAACGACCTCGGATGGAAACGAGCCCGAAAGCAATCTTGACCTTTCGACGAGACGAACAACTTTCGTGTTGAACATTTTTTTATCAGAGGCCATCTTGAGGGGGTTTTCGGCTGTTTTCCAAAGTCTGCGGCAGAAAAATTCAAAACCCGGACAAGCATCCCCGGAGTGTCCGGCTATCCTCGGAGAAATCAAAAACCCGGATGATCATTCCCGAAGTGTCTGGCCATCTTGATGCACCCGCGCATTTTCGGCTCTAACTTTTGCATACGAACTCTAATTTATACGTTTATTATATCAGAATCAACCGGTTCGACGAGACGCACAACTTTCATGTTGAAACTGTTTCCATTTGAGGAAATTTTAATTGAGTTTCAAGCCATTCTTTAATCTGGTGTCAACATGAGCATCTCTGAACTTGTCATAACTTTTGCATCCGAGCTCCGTTTTAGACCATCTTCATATCCATCTTGAACTTCTCGAAGAGAGCCATCCGATGATGACCTCCAATCATAAGTTTGAATTAATCTTGACATAGCTTAAAGCAACTTCTACCATTGTGCCACTTTTGAGCGTCAACACATGCCCCCCTGTTTTTCGGCAAAGCTAACGTGCCGAAAAATAACTTGTACCGTGTTTGTTCTAAGGACGATGTCAACACTCCATCGTCCATTTATATGTTCTTAGGGCGATAATTATATATCGCCCATGTTTATGCTAAGGGCGATAGTTATATATCGGTCGTTTGCCTATCTAGGCTTCTTGCCACACACTTGGGTGATACTTCTTTAAATATTTGCCATTGAGAGCTCGAGGTAATAATGTGCCTTGTACGGATTCCACCAAATATGAGTTTCCGGGAACCACTCTTGTAATCTTAAAAGGACCTTCCCAACTTGGAGACCACTTCCCGAATTTTCTATCTTTTGAACCAATTGGTAGAATCACCTTCCACACGAGATCGCCAACTTGAAAATTCTTCAACTTGACCTTCTTATTGTAAGCTCTTGCCACCCTCAACTTATCTCTCTCTATGGCATTCAAAGCAGCCAAACGTTTATCGGCGACTTCATCAATATTGTCCATCATCAAGTTATAGAAGTCCACCGCCGATAAATCATTTTTTTGGTTATTCTCAAAGCATTCAAATTCACTTCCACTGGTAAAACGGCCTCTTGACCATATACGAGCTCATATGTAGTTACCTTTGTAGCACCATGCCATGAGATTCTGTGTGCCCACAAAGCTTCGGACAATAGCTCATGCCATCTCCTTGGATTATCCTCAATCTTCTTCTTGATGAGCTTGATTAATACTTTATTACTAGACTCAGCTTGTCCATTGGCTTGGGCATAATATGGAGAGGAATTGAGCAAATTTATCTTATATGATTCGGCAAATTCTCTGACTTGATGTGACATAAAGGATGAACCTTGGTCCGTAGTTAATGTTTGAGGAATGCCGAATCTATGAATAATATGCTCAGTTATGAATTGAATTACCTCTGTATGCGTCATATTTTTTAGTGGCATTGCTTCAGACCATTTAGTGAAATAATCGGTTTCCACCAACACGAACCGATGCCCCTTTGAAGAAGAAGGATGAATCTCTCTAATAAAGTCCAATTCCCAACCTCTAAAAGGCCACGGCTTGATAATAGGATGTAACATAGCAGCAGGAGCTAACTGAATATCACCAAACTTTTGACAAGCTTCACATCCTTTATAGTACCGGAAGCAATCATTAACCATTGTCGGCCAATAAAACCCAGCACGTCGTAGTAACCATTTCATCTTGGGAGCCGACTGATGAGTGCCACAAATACCTTCATGGACCTCTCCCATAGCAACTCTCGCTTGGTCCTCGTCCAAGAACTTTAAAAGAACATCATCAACCGATCGGCGATAGAGACCATCATCTCTCATTGTGTATTTGAAAGCCATACGCCGAAGAGTCCTATCCACCCTTTTACTAGGATCACACAAATAATCAATAATGGGCTTCCGCCAGTCTTGATTTTCTCCTGCACTAAATATTTGATTAGTGGCCGAAACGGTGGGCTCCGGTTCGGCCTCCCCTATGTTGGCAAGACTAGACATCGGCCTTTGAGAAATATGAAACATGTCACGATCAACATGATAGCCGGATGCTTGTTGTGCCAACTCATTTGCTCTCCAATTGTCATGTCTAGATATATGAGCAATGCTAAAATAATCCAAAGTAGAAATTATATCTAGACATTTATCAAGATAAAGTGATTCATCAATACATTGAAAGACTTTGGATATTTGTTGCACTACTAATAACGAATCAGCAAAAGCCTTAATATGTGTAGCACCTATGGCAAGCAACATCTCTAAACCGAATAACAATGCTTATTCAGCTTGATTATTTGTGCAAAAATACTCTAAGCGGCATGAGGCTTCAAAAACAGCACCATGAGGAGATATATAATCAATACCAACACCTTGGCCATTGCTACAAACTGAACCATCAAAATATAATCTCCATGGTACTAACGAGACAAGGTTTATATCAATATCATGCTTGTCATCAATCCGATGCTCAACGATAAAATTAGCAACGATTTGGCCTTTCATGGATTTCAGAGATTCATAAGCCAAATCATATTCAATTAAGGCATAAGCCCATTTGCCAATTCTACCACTAAGAATTGGCCTATGCAACATGTATTTGATGACATCGGTTTGACAAGCTATAATGCAAGTACTGGGCACTAGATAATGTCTCAATTTTGTGCAAGCATAATATAGACACAAGCATATCTCAATAGATGTATACCTTGTCTCGGCGTCCAATAAGCGTCGGCTCAAATAAGTAATAGCATGCTCCTTTCCTTCAGTCTCTTGAGTCAAAACAGCACCAATAACACCTTCCTCTGCTGCAATATAAAGCTTAAAGGGCTCTCTATGTTTGGGAGCTTTCAACACTGGAGGAGTGCACAAATAACTTTTTATCATATCAAACGCTTCTTGCTGTTTTCTCCCCAAGTAAAATTGGCATCGTACTTTAACCAAAGGATGGGAGTGAATGCATCAACCTTCCCTGACAAGTTGGCTATGAATCTCCTTAAATAATTGACTTTGCCAAGGAACTTTTGCATATCTCTCTTGCATGTTGGAGCCTCCACCTTCTGTATAGCTTCTATCTTTTTGGGTTCAATTTCCACGCCATGTTCATGAATAATGAAACCCAGAAACTTCCCAGCCGATACACCAAAGGCACACTTCAAAGGATTCATTTTCAGCCCATATTTCTTCATTCTTTCAAAAGCCAAACGCAAATCGGCTAAGTGAGATTCAAAAGCATCCGATTTGACAACAATATCATCAATATAGACCTCAAGTATAACACCAAGTAAATCATGAAAAATTAAATTCGTAGCCCTTTGATATGTGGCGCCGACATTCTTTAATCTAAAGGTCATCACCGTCCACTCAAATAAACCAAGGAAACCGGGCATCGAAAAGCCGTTTTGGACATGTCCTCTTTGGCCATAAAAATCTGATTATACCCCGCATTACCATCAAGAAAGCTAATGACTTTATGTCCAGAAGCATCATTAATAAGCATATTGGCTATTGGCATGGGATACTCATCTTTAGGTGTAGCTCTATTCAAATCTCTGAAATCAATGCACACCCTCAACTTACCAAAGCCTTTCTTCTCTACTAGCACAATGTTAGAAATCCACTCGGCATACCTGCAAGGTCTAATAAAGTTAGCTTTAAGCAAACGACCGATCTCTTCCTTGATCCGGTCATATGTTTTTGGATTAAACTTTCTGGCCAATTGCTTGTATGGTCTAAAACCGGCCTTTATAGGTAACCGATGCTCCACTAGCTCTCGGCTTAAACCTGGCATCTCATGATATTCCCATGCAAAGCAATAAACATATTCTTTCAACAGCTCGATCAACTTAGCTTTATGATCGGCTCTTAAAAATTTTGTTTACAAATGTCGGCCTAGGAATTGAACCATCTCCTATATCTATCTCTTCTAATGGATCGACTGATGTAAAACCTTGTCCTAATTTATCCATATCATCTAACTCTTCTATGGACTCATACATATTGTTCTCATTAGACCGATATTTTACAAGACGCTTTTGTAACCACTCTGAGTTAGGTTCCATTTAAATACATCATACCTTGGAGCCGATCATCGCCAACCGGGTTTAAAGAAACGGGCACGAAACCACTTTTTGTGGCGCTAAGAAAATCAAATTCGGATAAGTCATGCCCCGTCAAGCAAGTAGCATTCGGATGTTGCCAATCCACTGATGCATCGGCCAAAGCAACACAAGCCGAATTATCCGCATGAATGACTTCTACTTCATCATCAACCCATTGAATTAAAAACTGGTGCATAGTAGATGGCACTCATTAGTTTGCATGAACCCAATCGCGGCCTAATATCATATTGTAGTTACCTTGCACCTCGGCGACAAAGAATGCAGTAGCCAAAGTTTTGCTTCCCACCGTAAGCTCCACATACATTACACCTTTGGCTTCAGTTTTCTCTTTGCCTTCAAATCCATTAAGCACCATGTTGGTCTTTATTAACTCTTCATCAGGCAGCCCCAATTTTTTGAAGACCAGATATGGCATAAGATTCACCACAGCACCACCATCGACAAGCATTCTAGCAACCGGCGATCCATTAATATGACCTTTGAAGAACAATGGCTTCAAGTGCGTCACTGGTTCTTTTGGCTTCTCGGATATAGCATTTTTAGGACCAAAATCTAGCTGAGCTACTTCCCCTTCTTCATCTATAGCACGAAATTCAGCGGGTAAGTAATACACCATATTAATATCCATACCTTCATGAACCGGTGTAGACTCATAATCAAGCATTTCATCTCCTTCTGCAAGCACGTCCACTGACTCCGAAATATCTCCAAGGGAAGAGGAAGTAGTAGGCAAAGTGGACGATGTAATAGTAGCCGCATAGTCCTCCGTTGGTGGTGTAGGTGTTGCTATGATCAATGCAGAAGCTGCTATGCTTTTCTTTTGCTTTGGCCTCCACACTTGTTTTGGGGGTACCATGGGACGGCTTTCATTGAATAATTTATCCCTTAGCTTTTCTGCTTCTTGTTCCTCTTTCTCATGACTCCTCATGCGCTGCAATCTCCTTTTTTGGGCCTTGGTCAGACCGGAAGGACACCACTTAGGCTGAGTATATTTTGGATCCCTCGACTTGGCCTTGCTTGTGATAGCTTCATGATCATTAGCCATGGGGCCTTGCTGGACCGCGGCCACATCTTTATTAGAATTAGCCAGATTATCAACAATAATCGGCTCTTTGATTATTAATTCTTTAGTGCCTATCATAATAGTTTCACCAATAGTATGCTTCTCCTTTTGCTTGCTAGGCTCTCAAATTTCAGCACTTGGTGATTTAGCACGCCACACTTGCTTGCCAACCCTTCCATGATTATCTTGCATTGGAAGATTGACACCGTTGTTCAAACGGCCTCGTGTGGGATAAGAAAGCCTCTCACGAATGGGCCTCTTTGGTTCTGTCCACCCCGGATGAAAAGCATAAGCGGCCATTGGGGGCAGTTCCCATCCTCCATTGAAACCTCCCATATAGTATGGCACATAGGGGGGTGGCGCCATCCATGGTCCCGGTGCCCACGACCCATATGGCCTTGCATGATGTTGAAATTCTTCTCGAGGAGGTGACCTTGAGCGCTTCAAATTTGATGATCGGTTAAAGCTAGAACCGGCTTCTTGATTGGCATACTTGGACAACATATCAAAAGTTGGCTTGATTTTCTTGCGCTGCACTTTAGCTTCATTCGTCTTCCACTTGCCAACCTCTGGACTCTTGGGCTTAACAAATTTGACATGAGTGTTCTCTGGCACTTGTGGTTGCCCCCCGAGTGTAGGATTCTTGATGGTGATCTTGATTATCTCCTTGCCATCGGGTTGCTTATCAAGCACAACTTGTCTCCCCAAGACCTTGTCGCTCTCCTTATTTTTCCTGGGCTCACCAATGACAATATTATTCTTATTAGCTAATTCAGCTATGCTGGGCCAGATTAACATCTTCTTTGCCTCCAAATCCATGGTGTTCATTGGGAAAGGCTGCTTATCAACTTGCATCTCAGAAAAATTCAATCGTCCGTCATTAATGGTCGTCTCTATCGTCGAAAAACATTACAATCATTAGTAGCATGAGAAAAAGAATTATGATACTTGTAATAAGCACGCCGTTTCAGCTCTTCAAACAACGGTAAAGTATGAGATATTATAATAATCTTCACTTGCAATAAAGCATCAAATATTCTATCACACTTAGCAATGTTGAAAGTAAATTTCATCTCTTCATCACGATTCTTATGAATCAGCTTTAAATCATTGCAAGTAAATGGTTTGGCCTTAGATGGCCAAACAAATTCAGCAGCATAAATATCACCCTCATCGTCCGAGTGGTCACTATCATACTCAACCATATTCATCTTAGGACGATCAGTTTTATATCTATGAACCTCTTTAAGATCTTTGCTTCGGCTTTCTTGAGCCAAAGCCCTTTGCAAGACTTGGTTGATATTTAAAAAATCATGTCCTTCTAGCCTTTCCTGTCGGTGTGGAATGACACCTATGGGATCACAAGAATCCCTACTACGGTTGCCGGGGCGCGGGGTTGCGAGAAGAGCAGGGCTAGTAGACAGCACAAGGATTGTTTACCCAGGTTCGGGCCGCGAGGATGCGTAAAACCCTAGTCCTGCTTTGGTGGGTGTATTTCAGAGAGTTCTTGAGCTCTCGAACTAGCTGTGGTCAGTGCGTGGTTCAAAAGAGTCGAATCCCTCTCCAGTATGCCATGGGCCTCCTTTTATAGTCGAAAGGGGCTACCATAGTGGCACACAGGAGGTGGAAAGGCGCACAGTGCCCTGAGCTTATCGCTCGTATTACAGGACAAGACGCATTTAATGCGTAGCTTAGGTGTCCCCTTGCTTTATCGGGGATGGGGGCGAGGCCCGTCCCGTCCGTCGCCGCTCCTCCTTGTTTCGACATGCGCCTTGGCCAGCGATGCGTGCGGCGCCATGTAGGCAGGCAGGCAGCTGAGGTGGCGCGGTGGTGGAGCCTTCACGAAGATCTGCATGCCGCCACGCAGGCGCTCGATGAGTTGGCCTGGGGCTGCATGTTGCCACGCAGGTGCCTGCCCAGCTGGTTGGGCTGGCAGCTGCATGTGAACGGCGGTGGAAGCTTGGTTGGCGTGGGCCTGGCGGTGGCCCTGCTGGCGTCCTTGGTGAGGGCCTTGCCGGGTGGCCCGGCAAGGGTCTTGCCGTGTGGCCTGGCAAGGGTCTTGCCGTGGCGCGCTGTCGTCCCCGGCAAGGGCCTTGCCGGGGGTCTGGTGGCCTTCCTCGGCAAGGATCTTGCCAAGGATCGTCGTCTTCTAATCCTCATCTAATCTTGAATATGTCTTCACAAAGATCTGCATGCCACCACAGAGGTGCCTTCCCGAGCCCTGGCCCCACGTGGATGATGGCGTTGGGGACCGTGGGCTCAAGGGTGGCTCGCTCTGTTGGTGTGGGGCGGGCTGCCCCGGCAAGGGTCTTGCCCGGGGAGCCTGCTTCGTCCCTCTGCTCCTTGTGGTCTCGGCCTCGGTGTTGCTCTGATTATCTTGGGCTTCGGTCTTACCTTGGCTCACCTCCCTGTTCTGCTTGGTGTGACCGTGGGCGCGGCTCCGACTGCCCGTGCACAGGTAAAGGGGTACGAAAGCGTGCCCCTCTTTTTGTACACCGACAAGAGCCCCCGGGCCTGGGCCACACATAAGCGCGACACGTTGTTGGGCCAGGCCCAAAACGGTGCGCGGGCAGGCGGGGCGGTTTTTACCGTGGTAAGACTTTTCGCGCGCTGCCCCTCCCACGACCCGCGCGCGCGGCGCGGCGTGGAGGGGTGTGCGTGACGTGGGCGGCATGCATGGGGCGGTTTCCACATGATGCGTCATATCGCAGTAAAGAGGCGGCTCACGCCTTCCCCATAAAAAGAGGGAGGCGTGGAGGCGCGGCTCATTTACTGAACGGGGCTGGGTCGCGGTCTTCAAGGCGTCCACTCCCCACGATCACGGGGTGGGAAGAGGTCGCTTCACCCGTCCCCTCAGTTCTGCACGTCCGCCACGCGTCCTTCATGCGCTTGGGGTGGCAAGCGGTGGAGGCGGGAAACCGGGCCGTCGCTGGTTGGGGCAGCAGGTCGGTCCTGATTCCCTGCACCTCCGATGGCTGGATTGGCTGAGCGGGGCGGCCGAGCCCCGACCCCGCCCCTTTATAAAGAGGGGGAAGGGGGATGGCGTCCCGCATTCTTCTGTCATCTACCTCCTCTTGCTTCTGCTTCTTCCTTTCACTCGCCATGGAGAAAGGGAACCCGGGTCGCCGCTCGACAGCGCGTCCCTCCTCCTCCTGAGCCCGTGGTGGTGGAACCGGCCGCGAGGGGAATGGGGAGGGGGCGAGGCTGTGGGCGAGGCCGAGGCAGAGGTCGTAGTGCTTGGGGAAGAGGAGGACAGGGCGGCGCGCCGGCTTCGCCCCCGCCAATGGTGCCTTTCCCGATGGAAGGCCATGTCGGAGACCAGCCCCGCGAGTTCTTCATTAGGCTGCGCCGGCCTCCGCGTCGTCGTCTCCGTCTTCCCGCCCCGTTTGCTCGGGAGATGGAGCGTGACTAGCCCCAATCCCTCAGATTGCACATGAGGGGTTGTGGGAATGGGGGCACGCAGGTTGACGTCGACTTCTCGGCTCCTCGGGTCATGTACCTCCGTCGTGGGTGGAAGACGTTTCTCGCATCCACAGCCTGACGGCGGGGCTCGTCCTCTACTTCAAATTGATGGAGGACGGCCTGCTCTCCGTCAAGGTCTTCGAAGACTTCGGGACTCGCCTGAAGTGCTGCGTGGAGAGCTCCTCCGATGGAAATTCCGACGATGGAAGCTCTTCCTCGAGCGGAAGTGATGAGGAGGACAGCGGGGCAGATGACGGGGATGAGTCCGACTAGGCGTCGGACACCCCGCGCCTGGGCGGGTGCGGCAGCAGAAGCATCTGCACCTGGCCGCTCCTCCGGCAGGGTTTTGCCGGGGGTGGGGCCAGCTCCTTGAACTTCTCGGGGTCGTCTCCTTGGGCGGCTGGCGTCGGGAGGCTGCGGAAGAGGAAGAGGGCGGGCGGCAAGGCCGTCAACTCGGAGTACGCGGGCACCGACGCCTTCGTCGCGTAGTGTCGGTCCTGCCGCCTCGTCTTCCAGCTCCTTTCCCGGCACCATCATCATCGGCCTACCGTGGGCGACCACCGAGGTGTTCTCTTGGTGCTTTCTGCTGCTCGTAGCTCGCCTAGGCGCCCCTTTTGTCCTCTCACCTCCTTGACCTGCCTCCTGAGGAGAGGGACAAGAAAGGGATCACGGGCACCTTATCTCTTTTTTAATCTGTAAGCCTTCGGGCCTTGTTAAATTTAAAGCTTGTAATCCCCTTTGTTCATGTTTTTCATTCCGTACGGACTGTACCTGTTGTGGGATGCTTTTAATGAAAAAGGGATGTTTGCCGGGGTTTTCGTTCGTGGGCAAACCCCACGACAAGGAACGAATCCTTGTTATAATTTAATATAAACGTTTTCACCCGGCAACAGGCCTTGCCGTCCCGCTACTTCGCTCGACCATTCTCGCGCCCTTGGCGGAGGCAGGGATGAAGCGGGCTTAGGCTCCTTGTTCTACTTCCTTGCCACCGCGGCTACAACCAAATCCGGGCCCAGGAGATAATCCTTGGGTATAGAAAAGGGGAGCACGGTGGCCTAGAAATAAAATGAGGTTTCACATATCCTAGTTCCGTTCCGAAATGCATGACAGAGGTGAAGGAAATATGCCCTAGAGGCAATAATAAAGTATTATTTATTTCCTTATATCATGATAAATGTTTATTATTCATGCTAGAATTGTATTAACCAGAAACATAATACATGTGTGAATACATAGACAAACAGAGTGTCACTAGTATGCCTCTACTTGACTAGCTCGTTAATCAAAGATGGTTATGTTTCCTAGCCATAGACATGAGTTGTCATTTGATTAACGGGATCACCTCATTAGGAGAATGACGTGATTGACTTGACCCATTCCGTTAGCTTAGCACTCGATCGTTTAGTATGTTGCTATTGCTTTCTTCATGACTTATACATGTTCCTATGACTATGAGATTATGCAACTCCCGTTTACCGGAGGAACACTTTGTGTGCTACCAAACGTCACAACGTAACTGGGTGATTATAAAGGTGCTCTACAGGTGTCTCCAAAGGTACTTGTTGGGTTGGCGTATTTCGAGATTAGGATTTGTCACTCCGATTGTCGGAGAGGTATCTCTGGGCCCACTCGGTAATGCACATCACTATAAGCCTTGCAAGCATTGTGACTAATGAGTTAGTTGCGGGATGATGTATTACGGAACGAGTAAAGAGACTTGCCGGTAACGAGATTGAACTAGGTATCGAGATACCGACGATCGAATCTCGGGCAAGTAACATACCGATGACAAAGGGAACAACGTATGTTGTTATGCGGTTTGATCGATAAAGATCTTCGTAGAATATGTGGGAACCAATATGAGCATCCAGGTTCCGCTATTGGTTATTGACCGGAGAGGTGTCTCGGTCATGTCTACATAGTTCTCGAACCCGTAGGGTCCGCACGCTTAACGTTACGATGACAGTTTTATTATGAGTTTATGTATGTTGATGTACCGAAGGAGTTCGGAGTCCCGGATGAGATCGGGGACATGACGAGGAGTCTCGAAATGGCCGAGATGTAAAGATCGATATATTGGACGACTATATTCGGACTTCGGAAAGGTTCCGAGTGATTCGGGTATTTTTCGGAGTACCGGAGAGTTACGGGAATTCGTATTGGGCCTTAATGGGCCATACGGGAAAGGAGAGAAAGGCCCCAAAGGGAGGCCGCACCCCTCCCCATGTACTAGTCCGAATTGGACTAGGGAGGGGGGCGCCCCCTTCCTTCTTTCTCCTTCTCCCTTCCCTTTTCCTACTCCAACAAGGAAAGGAGGAGTCCTACTCCCGGTGGGAGTAGGACTCCCCCCTTGGCGCGCCTCTCCCCTTGGCCGGCCGCCTCCCCCTTGCTCCTTTATATACGGGGGCAGGGGGCACCCCATAGACACACAATTGATCTACGATCTTTTAGCCGTGTGCGGTGCCCCCCTCCACCATATTACACCTCGATAATATCGTAGCGGTGCTTAGGCGAAGCCCTGCGTCGGTAGAACATCATCATCGTCACCACGTCGTCGTGCTGACGAAACTCTCCCTCAACACTCGGCTGCATCGGAGTTCGAGGGACGTCATCGAGCTGAACGTGTGCTGAACTCGGAGTTGCCGTGCGTTCGGTACTTGATCAGTCGAATCGTGAAGATGTACGACTACATCAACCGCGTTGTGTTAACGCTTCCGCTTTCGGTCTACGAGGGTACGTGGACAACACTCTCCCCTCTCGTTGCTATGCATCACCATGATCTTGCGTGTGCGTAGGAAATTTTTTGAAATTACTACGTTCCCCAACAAGAGGATGAAAGACTTATCTGGATCTGCAGCCCCCGGCAACCTTGTCTTGCCACGGTTCGATCCTCGTGCTTGTAGCCCCGGGCAACTCTGGTTTGCTGGGGTCGGGACGCCGGTCTATTTCCCTTCTTCCAAGTAGCTCAGCAGAAGTGCTCATGTGCCCTGCGAACCAAAGGAGGACAGAAAAGAAACAGATTGACGCGCACTCGACCTCTAGGCTAAGGGTTAGTCGTCGCTAAGCACTATCAAACCTTACTAAGGAAGAGACTCGACCTAGCATGCATGCTATAACTTAGGGTGCCAGCACTTCATTTATTTATGCTCAGGGTCTGCGCCTGGCTTTGTACAAAGGGTTACATGCCTTGTCGGCAAGGCTTGTACAAAAGGTGGCTTGCCGGGAGGCCCGGCAAGCCGCGCCTTACGGGTAAAACTTGCGAAAATGCTCGATGTTCCAGGAGTTGCTCACTGGGATAGCATCTTTGGTCTCCAGGCGGACTGCGCTGGGCCTGGTGACTCGTATTACTCGATAAGGGCCTTCCCACTTTCGCGTCAACTTGTTGGAATTCTTGGCCGACTGAACGCGCCGAAGAACAAGGTCGCCTTCCTCATGGCTTCAGGCATGAACCTTGCGGCTATGGTAGCAGCGCAAGGCTTGCTGGTAGCGTGCTGCTCTCACAGCCGCCCGAAGACGATCTTCCTCAAGGAGCATTGCGTCATCTTGGCGCAATTGCTCTTTCTCAAGCTCATCATAAGCGAGCACTCGAGGTGACCCGTATATGAGTTCCGTGGGGAGAACTGCTTCTGCCCCGTATACCAGGGCAAAAGGTGTCTGGCTGGTGGCTCGATTTGGCGTCGTCCTGATCGACCAAAGAACCACCGGCAATTCATCAATCCAGCACCTTCCGCTCTTGCGCAGCTTGTCAAAAGTCTTTGTCCTTAGGCCTCGCAACACTCCGCTTGGCCGTTGCTCCGTGGGTGTGCCACGGAAGCAAAATAGACCTTGCTGCCGAGGTCTTGAATGTATTGCATGAAGATGTGGCTCGTGAATTCCGTGCCGTTGTCGGTGATGACTCTGTTTGGCACACCAAAACGGTAGACCAGTCCCTTGAAAAACTTGACAGCTAATTGAGCAGTCACCTTTCTCACTGCTTCCACCTCTGGCCACTTTGTGAACTCGTCGATCGCAACGTACAAGTACTCAAAGCCCCCGGCAGCGCGGGGGAAAGGGCCCAGTATATCGAGCCCCCAGACCGAGAATGGCCAGGAGAGAGGGATTGTTTGAAGGGCTTGAGCTGGTTGATGAAGCTTCTTTGAATGGAACTGACACCTTCACACTTGGTTACTTGTGCCGTCGCATCCTGGAGGGCGGTGGGCCAGAAGAAACCTTGCCGGAACGCCTTCCCGGCAAGGGCCCTAGACCCTATGTGGGAGCCACATATACCTCCATGTATCTCCGCCAACAGCTCCAGTCCTTCCTCCCGGGGGATGCACTTCAATTTCACACCGTTTGGCCTTCTCCTGTACAGGACGTCATCGACGAACTGGTACAGGGCGGACCGACGGGCTACTCTTTCCGCTTCTTCCTGCTCCTCAGGAAGCTCCCCTGTTTGGAGGAATTGGACGGTATGCTGCGCCCATGCCGGAGCCTGAGGCTCGACGGCAAAGGCCAAAGGCATTTCTTCCGCCATGGGAGCGGCTGTCTCTACAGCCAGGGCTTGACGCCCTGCCGGAGCCAGTTGCTCTTGGGCAGGCTCAACGTCCGCGGCAGCACCCTTGCCGGTAGCCCCAGGGGGCTTGGTAGGAAAGTACTTGCCGGGACCTGACTTCCTCCGCTTGTTCTGCCCCGCTGATGGTTCGACGGGTGGTTGAGTTAACCGGAGAAAAAAGGTACCTGGTTCCACAGGTAGCTTGAATGCGGCATGCTTTGACAGGTAATCGGCGATGTCGTTCTCTGCTCGGGGGATGTGCTCCGCTTGGATACCGTCAAAGCGTTCCTCCAGCTTCCTCACCTCATCTATGTAAGCTTCCATCAATGGGCTCTGATAATCCTTGTTGACCTGTCTGACAACGAGCTGCGAGTCACCCCTGACGATGAGCTTCTTAACCCCGAGGTCTACCGCGATCCTAAGACCGGCAAGCAATCCCTCGTACTCAGCAGTGTTGTTGGTGGACATCTCCCTGGGGAAGTGCATCTGGATCACGTACTTGAGGTGCTCTCCGGTGGGTGCGACGAGCAGCACACCGGCACCGGCACCTTGCAACGAGAAAGCCCCATCAAAGTACATGATCCAGTCACGGTCTGCTTCCTTGCCGGGGAGAGTGGTCTCCTGGATTTCTTCATCAGGCGTCGAGGTCCATTCTGCAATGAACTCCGCCAAGACTCTGCTCTGAATTGTCGAGGTACTTTCAAACCTTAAACCAAAGCTTGACAACTCCAAGGCCCATTCCACAATCCTTCCAGTCGCATCCGGGTTGTGCAGTATCTGTTGCAATGGGAGGCGGGTGACGACAGTGATCTCGTGGGCTTGGAAGTAATGACGCAGCTTCCTCGAGGCCATAAGGAGGCCGAAGAGCAATTTCTGCACATCGGAGTACCTCGATCTAGCTCCCTGCAAGAGGGAGCTGACAAAGTAAACCGGGTGCTGCATCATCTTCTTCTTCTGCACCACCTCACTTGACTGCGCGGGCACTGCCTTGGCAGCATCAGACTCTGCCGAGGGCCTCGCCTTGCCGGCACCAGGCCCTGCCGGGGGAATTTTGGGCTTGCCATCCGCTGGTTCTGCCGCCGTCACTGCCTCCTCGTTGACCTCCCTTTGTGCCACCAGCGCGGCGCTGACCACTTGATTCGTCGCCGCCAGATACAGCAGCAACGGCTCTTGTGGTTTAGGCGCAACCAGTATTGGCGTGGAGGAAAGGTATTTCTTCAGATCCTGCAATGCTGCCTCGGCTTCTGGGGTCCACTCCATTGGGCCTACCTTTTTCAAGATTTTGAAGAAGGGAAGGGCGCGCTCGGCGGACTTGGAGATGAATCGGCTCATGGCGGCAACGCAGCCGGTGAGCCGACGCACATCCTTTATCCGCTTGGGCGCCTCAATCTGCTCAATAGCCTTGATCTTGTCTGGGTTTGCCTCGATCCCGCGCTGCGACACAAAGAACCCGAGAAGCTTGCCGGATGGAACGCCGAAGACACACTTCTCAGGGTTCAGCTTGAGTTTGATCTTGCGCAGGTTGGCAAATGTCTCTTCCAGATCTTGCACAAGAGTTGGCCCGTCCTTGGTTTTGACCACTATGTCATCCATGTATGCCTCCATATTTCTATGGAGATGAGGTACAAAACCAATTTGGACTGCTCTTGCGAACATTGAGCCAGCACTCTTTAACCCGAAAGGCATCCATAAAAAGCAAAACGTACCACATGGGGTGATGAATGCTGTCTTCTCTTCATCCTCTCTTGTCATGAAGATCTGGTGGTAGCCTGAGTAGGCGTCGAGGAATGATAACAGATCACACCCGGCTGTGGAGTCAATAATCTGGTCGATGCGCGGCAACGGGAAGGGGTCCTTAGGACAAGCCTTATTGATATCTGTGTAATCAATACACAGCCTCCACTTCCCATTCGCCTTGCGCACCACTACCGGATTGGCCAACCATGTCGGGTGGAGCACTCCTCTCACCAAACCTATCGCTTCCAACTTCCTGATCTCCTCTGTGATGAACTCCTGCCTCTCCAGAGCCTGCTTTCTGACCTTCTGCTTGACGGGCCGCGCGTGGGGGCACACAGCTAGGTGGTGCTCAATCACCTCCCTGGGAACACCGGGGATGTCGGATGCTTGCCACGCAAACACGTCGACATTCGCCCGCAGGAAGGTGACGAGCGCGCCTTCCTATTTGCTGTCGAGGGTGGAGCCTATGGTGAAGGCCCCTCCCGTGCCATCCTCCCTGACGGGCACCTTCTTGGTCTGCGGCGGCTCGGCTCTAGATCTCTTACTCTTGTCGGTAGAGCTCTCTGGCACGTCCTCGACGGTAGCACAACACTCTGAGGAGGTGCGCTTGCCGAAGTGGGTGCGAGAGGTCTTGCCGGGCTTCTTCTTCCTTCCCGGGCCTTCAGCGGCAGGAGCAGGTGCCTTGACGGCAGCTGCTGCAACTGCTTCCCGGTAGAGTTGGTCGGCGCAGATCAGCGCGTCCTTCTTGTCGGAGGGGACGGAGATGATGGTCAACAGCCCGGGCATCTTTAGCATGTTGTAGGCGTAGTGCACCGCCGCCATGAACTTGGCTAGTGCCGGGCGGCCGAGGATCCCGTTGTAGGGCAAGGGGATCTTGGCCACGTCGAAGATGATCCTCTCCGTCCTGTAGTTCAATTCTCCTCCAACTGCTTAGCTATTAAATGGAAGTCCTCCCAAGGGTCGGACACTCTTTATTTATTTACCGAACTAGCAACAAGGAGCTTTTCTGACTAGATTTCCAACGTCATGGGCAGTGTGACCTTCCCTTCGGCTGGCTCCTCCCCGAATTGACCCCTTGAAACGTGCCTGTTTCCTCGAGGTCTCCATCAGGGATTTGCAATCTTTTGATCACGACAGGTGAGATCAGGTTTAGGCCGGCCCCGCCGTCAACCAACATCTTGTTCACCCTGAGGTTGCGTATCGTTGGTGAGACCAACAATGGCAAACACCCGACCGCGGTAGTGCGGTCAGGGTGCTCCTCGGCGTCAAAGATGAGGGGCGTGCTGGACCACTTCAGCGGCTTCTGAGCGTCAAACGACGGCTCCGCTGCTGTAATCCCACGCGCCCACTGCTTGAGCTGGCGGTGAGAGGTATGCAGCGAAGCGCCGCCATCGACGCACATGGCCTCTGTAGCCTTCTGGAACCCTTGCCCACCAGACTCGTCGTCCTCGTCGTGGTCATCGTCTTCTTGTTTCTTGTCGCGGCCCCAGGCGGGCCTCTCTTGCTGGCTGTCCTTGCCGGGGCGGCCTCCTCGGCCGCCACGCTTCTTGCCGGATCCCTCAGCACCGTCCTGGTCCTTCTCCTTGTCCCACCTCTCATACTTAGCCTTTTGCTTCTCAGCAAGCAGCTCGACTTCTCGGCAGTTCTGGAGGTCGTGGCCCTTGGTGCGGTGGATCTTGCAGTATTGCTTGCCGGAGCTCCCTGGCTTGTCGGTAGCCACCAAGGCCCGGCAGGCGGCGCACCCGGCAATCTCCTTGTCGGGAGCGCCTTCCTTGACCTTCTTGCCGGTACCGGTGTCGTCAGATCCCTCAACGGCAAGCACGGCCTTGCCCTTGCATTTCCTGTTGCGACGCCGGCCCTTCTTCGTCGGGGTAGCGGCATCCTCATCGGTAGAGTCGGTTTCCGCGCCGGCGTCTTCGCCGGGGTACTTCCTTCCCTCTTCAGCCCGGGCGCATCTATTGGCCAGAACGTAGAGCTCGGCCACATCGTTAACCTTGGTCATCGCCAGCTCCTCGCGCATCTTGCGATTGCGCACGTTCTGGTGGAACGCGCTAATCACAGCGGCGGGATGAACGTCGGGGATGTTGTAATGCACCCGGCTGAATCTCTGGATGTACTTGCGCAGGGTCTCCCCTTCCTTCTGGAGAATGATATGCAGATCACTGGCCTGGCCATGAGCTTGGTGGCCTCCTGTGAAGGCGCCAACGAAATCATGGCACAGATCCGACCAAGAAGAAATGGAATCCACCGGCAAGTGCATCAACCAAGACATCACATTGGTCTTGAGCGCCAGCGGGAAATAGTTGGCAAGCACCTTGTCGTCGTGAGCCCCAGCAGCCTGCATCGTGATGGTGTAGATGTTGAGGAACTCGGACGGATGGGTCTTGCCAGTGTACTTCTCGCCGACGTCGGGCTTGAACGTGCGGTGGGACGGCCACTAGAACTGCCGCAGCTCACGGGTAAAGGCCGGGCATCCCACCTCATAAGGTAGGCCGCCGGAGCCCCCCGATGCGGGGTGATCCATAGCGGGTCCCGCCCTCTTGTCCGACTGGCGACGTGTTTCATGCCGGCGCTCGACGGTGGTTCGAGCGTCTTCGTGAGCTCGTTCCCGAAGGACCTGGCGCTGGTCGCGGAGGGTCCGCAGGTCGGACGACGCTGTGGAGATGTTATCACAAGCGTCGTCACGACGGGCCGACGCCCGCGGCGGCTGGCGAGGAGGAGGAGAGTGCACTGTGGCCGCAACTCCCCCGGTCCTCCCAGCGTCAGCATGCGGTGGCTCGGTGGAGTGCCGACCCGAGGGTCCCGCCGGTCGCGGATCGTCTTTGTTGGCGACGGCAACGAGGCTCCGGATGGTGGCCCTCCACTCGTCAAGCTTCTCCGCGGCAGGAGGGAAGTCGAGGAGCAGCTGCGCGCACGCCAAAGCTTCTGTCGGCGTGGGCGGCGGAGGCAGCTGCGTGGATCGCGGCGCGCTTCGACTTCTAACTACGTTAGAAGGAGCTCCATTACGACCCAGCGGCTGCGTGCCATTTTCGCCAATGCTTCGGCGGGCGTGCTGAACCCCTTCATCATGCGGACGACGCATGGGGCTCTTCCCACGGCGGTGCCCAGGGTCACCAACGCGATGACGCTGCTCGACGCGCACACCATGGGAAGAGCGCGCAGTGGTCGCCGGTGTGGGCGTCCTGGAGGTCGCTGCGCCACCCGAAGATGGCACAACGACACCCCTGGAGGGCCCCGCGCCGCCTGCGGGGGGCCCAGCTCCGTCTTTGGATCCAGCGACGTGTAGCCGGTCGTCTGGTGCGCGAACGACACCGCTCGCCAGGCTCTGACTACCAGGGCGATGCTGGTGCTCGCGGACCGCGGCCCGGGTCCTGTCTGCGACCGGTCCACTGCCCGCCCACACTGGCACGGGTCGTTCGGCTCCCAACGAGCCGACCGCCGTGGCCGTCTTCTTCTTAGGAGCCATGGCGATGAAGAACTGCTAGGCTAACTACTAGACCAGATTCTCACATTTGCGCCCCCTACCTGGCGTGCCAAAGATGCCGGTGTGGAATGACACCTATGGGATCACAAGAATCCCTACTACGGTTGCCGGGGCGCGGGGTTGCGAGAAGAGCAGGGCTAGTAGACGGCACAAGGATCGTTTACCCAGGTTCGGGCCGCGAGGATGCGTAAAACCCTAGTCCTGCTTTGGTGGGTGTATTTCAGAGAGTTCTTGAGCTCTCGAACTAGCTGTGGTCAGTGCGTGGTTCAAAAGAGCCGAATCCCTCTCCAGTATGCCATGGGCCTCCTTCTATAGTCGAAAGGGGCTGCCACAATGGCACACAGGAGGTGGAAAGGTGCACAGTGCCCTGAGCTTATCACTCGTATTACAGGACAAGACGCATTTAATGCGTAGCTTAGGTGTCCCCTTGCTTTATCGGGGACGGGGGCGAGGCCCATCCCGTCCATCGCCGCTCCTCCTTGTTTCGACACGCGCCTTGGCCAGCGATGCGTGCGGCGCCATGTAGGCAGGCAGGCAGCTGAGGTGGCGCGGTGGTGGAGCCTTCACGAAGATCTGCATGCCGCCACGCAGGCGCTCGATGAGTTGGCCTGGGGGCTGCATGTTGCCACGCAGGTGCCCGCCCAGCTGGTTGGGCTGGCAGCTGCATGTGAACGCCGGTGGAAGCTTGGTTGGCGTGGGCCTGGCGATGGCCCTGCTGGCGTCCTTGCTGAGGGCCTTGCCGGGTGGCCCGGCAAGGGTCTTGCCATGGCGCGCTGTCGTCCCCGGCAAGGGCCTTGCCGGGGGTCTGGTGGCCTTCCTCGGCAAGGATGTTACCGAGGATAGTCGTCTTCTAATCCTCATCTGATCTTGAATATGTCTTCACAAAGATCTGCATGCCACCACAGAGGTGCCTTCCCGAGCCCTGGCCCCACGTGGATGATGGCGTTGGGGACCGTGGGCTCAAGGGTGGCTCGCTCTGTTGGTGTGGGGTGGGCTGCCTCGGCAAGGGTCTTGCCGGGGCTGCTGAGGCTGCCCCGGCAAGGGTCTTGCCGGGGGAGCCTGCTTCTTCCCTCTGCTCCTTGTGGTCTCGGCCTTGGTGTTGCTCTGATTATCTTGGGCTTCGGTCTTACCTTGGCTCACCTCCCTGTTCTGCTTGGTGTGACCGTGGGCGCGGCTCCGACTGCCCGTGCACAGGTAAAGGGGTACAAAAGCGTGCCCCTCTTTTTGTACACCGACATTTCTCTAATGTGAATTCTCAAACCACTAAGCACAAGATCAGCCAAATCTCTCTCGGTTATCACCAAACTATAGCACTGGTTTTTGTATCTCTAAATCTCCTGACGTAATCGGAGACCGATTCATCATGCTTTTGTCTAACCAATGTAAGATGTGACAAATTAACCTCATTATCACCACTATAAAAATGATCATGAAACTTTTGTTCCAAGTGAAACCATGTAGTAATAGAACCAGGTGGTAACGCGGAAAACCATGAGAAAGCAGTGCCAGTTAAAGATAAAGGAAAATAACATACTATCCACTCATCGCGTGAACTTGCCTCACCTAATTGTGCCAAGTACTGACTAACATGCTCCCAGGTGGTTTTCGTGCACTCTCCATTAAATAACAAAATCTGGAATTTTATATCCCAGAGGGCATTGAATTGCATCAAAGTATTCTGGATATGGCTTTTGGTAAATACGGTTCCTTGGTAACTCAACTCCAAAATTCTCTCGGAGCATCTTAGCCATCTCCCCTCTAAGATTAGCTAGACCATCATCCACAGTGGACGATGAAGCTTGTGGCAGTAGCATAGGAGGAGTAGGGTTAGTAGTTGCAGGTGTGAATTGTGGCATGTATGCCGAATTGTAATTCGGTAGTGATCTAACAGTGTTTGCTCTTGTAGGTAGGGTTTGGTTCAGCGTCACCACCGAACTTGGCATACTCATGATAGGATTAATGGGTGCAGCAACAATTTGATTTGTGGGGCTAGGATAAAAATTCATCGGCACGGGAGGCGCCGATGAAATAGGTAAAGTTAGACTAGGGATTTCTGCGGTAACAGGCACACCAACATTACCACTAGACGATTGAGGCATACTATTTTTAGCATTACTATTTTCCAAGAAAATTTGGTATAAGAGATTATTGCTATCAGTAATGTGACTATCAATTTCAGCCCATACCTTGGGAGAGAAGGTATTACTCACAGAGGGTTTAACCTGTTCATCATGAAGAGGAGGAAACTTGATTTCTCCAACCGGAGTGATATTGCCTTGGCGATCCTTCTCGAACTTAGCAAGGAACTCCTACATCTCCTTCTCTTCAAGCGCCTTCTTGTACTCCTCATAAGCTTGGCGATGTTCCTCCGATAACTCCTCAAAATTGGGCTTGATTATGTTATCGGCATTGATTTCCGAGGGCTTGGGAATCTTGCCGTTGCCAGACATGATGGATGATGATGATTGATCTTCATTCCCTAGCGGAGTCGCCAAAAAGTGTGTTCGCACATGAACATGCCACGTGTACCCTCGACGCTGGGGTGGTGCACCGCAGCTCACGTCGAAGCAGTCTCACCAGAAGCGCGATTCGCAAGTCGACCGGCGGGAGCTTTTGAGGACCTGAAACCCTACACTCCCGAGAGGGACCCCGTCGGGGAATGCGGCGGCTATGGGCTGCCCTAGGTCGGTCAAGCCGCCCCTAGAGCCTCGCGGTTCGCAGCTCTCCAACACGAAGAATGACGAAGAACGAGGGACAAGACGTAGATGAAAAAGCTATAGATGTGTTTGCGATTGTGTGTTGTTATTCAATCAGCCGTCACCCCTTAGGTATATAAGAGGCGGATGGACTTCCCGTGCAAGGAAAGGTTACAATTCACGTTCAAAACCCTAGTTTGGGTCCAACTCGGAATCAAACTTTCCTAAACGGTTCGGTTTACAACCTGGCTGCACCTTGCGGGTTATGTTTGAGGCAGTAAACGACCTCGGATGGAAACGAGCCCAAAAGCAATCTTGACCTTTCGACGAGACGAACAACTTTCGTGTTGAACGTTTTTTGATCAGAGGCCATCTTGAGGGGGTTTGCGGCTGTTTTCCAAAGTCTGCGGCAGAAAAATTCAAAACCCAGACAAACATACCCGGAGTGTCCGGTTATCCTCGGAGAAATCAAAAACTCGGATGATCATTCCCGGAGTGTCCGGACATCTTGATGCACCCGCGCATTTTCGGCTCTAACTTTTGCATACGAACTCTGATTGAGACGCTTTTTATATTAGAATCAACCGGTTCGACGAGACGCACAACTTTCATGTTGAAACTGTTTCCATTTGAGGAAATTTTAATTGAGTTTCAAGCTATTCTTTAATCTGGTGTCAACATGAGCATCTCTGAACTTGTCATAACTTTTGCATCCGAGCTCCGTTTTAGACCATCTTCATATCCATCTTGATCTTCTCGAAGAGAGCCATCCCATGATGACCTCCAATCATAAGTTTGAATTCATCTTGACATAGCTTAAAGCAACTTCTACCATTGTACCACTTTTGAGCGTCAACACACATCTTACTAAATTGAATGATATAGCCACCCTATTTGCTCATGAGGAAAAAATTTGTTGTTACTATATTCTCAAATTGTTTCCTTTCTTGTTAAAGGGTGATGCTAAGTTATGGTTTAATTCTCTTGCTCCTGTTTGTGTGCGTAGTCCCCAGGATATGATATACTACTTCTCTCAAAAATATTTCTCCGCTCATAAGAAACAAGCTGCCCCAAGGGAAATATTTAACTTTGTGCAAATTGAAGAAGAGAGTCTCCCACAAGATTGGGGGAGGCTTCTCCGATTACTTAATGCTTTGCCTGGTCATCCTCTCAAGAAAAATGAAATACTTGATATCTTTTATAATGGACTAACCGATGCTTCCAGAGACCACCTGGATAGTTGTGCTGGTTGTGTTTTCGGGGAAAGAACAGTTGAGCAAGCTGAATTTCTGTTGAATAATATATTGAGTAATGATAATAATGGGACCCTTCCTGAATCAACTCCTAAACCAACTTCGAAGAGAAGGGGTATTCTATTTCTCATTCTTGAAGATATGCAAGAGGCAAAGAAATCTATCAAAGAAAAAGGTTATTAAAGCTGAAGATGTTAAGAATCTACCACCTATTGAAGAAATACATGGTCTTGATAACCTGACACAGGTAGTAGAGGTAAACTCTCTCCATAGATTTGATGAAGGTGATATTCCTCATAATAAGTCTGCTAGTCAATGCTTAGATGAGTTTGATAATTTTATTGTTAAACAAGAAAACTTCAATGCTTATGTTAGTAGACAATTGAAACGTAATGCTTACATGCTTGACCACTTGGGTGATTATATGAGTAGAACTGTTAATGATCTTAAGCATATTAGTAAACATGCTTCCATGGTTACAACTCAAGTAGAACAAGTACAGGCACAAGATGATTTGCTTAATGAGTTGAATAGTAAGAATAATGATAATGTTGTTAGGGTTATGACTAGAGGTGGTAAAATGACCCAGGAACCTTTGTATCCTGAGGGCCATTCTAAGAGAGTTGAGCAAGTTTCTGAGAGAATTAATACTGATGCACCTAGTCCTAGTAATAAAAAGAAAAAATAAAACTGATAGGACTTTGCATGCTAGTGAACCTGCTATAGACACACCTGAGAATCCCAATGATATTTCTATTTCTGATGCTGAGACACAATCTGGTGATGAACATGAACCTAGTAATAATGTTAATAATGATGTTCATGTTGATGCTCAACCTAGTAATGATAATGATGTAGAGATTGAACCTGTTGTTGATCTTGATAACCCACAATCAAAGAATCAATGTTATGATAAGAGAGACTTCGTTGCTATTAAACATGGTAAAGAAAGAGAACCATGGGTTCAGAAACTCATACCCTTTCCTCCTAAGCCATCCAAGAAAAGGGATGATGAGGATTTTGAGCGCTTTGCTGAAATGATTAGACCTATCTTTTTGCGTATGCGTTTGACTGATATGCTTAAAATGCCTCCTTATGCAAAGTATATGAAAGATATTGTTACAAATAAAAGAAAGATACCAGAAGCTGAAATTTCCACCATGTTTGCTAATTATACTTTTAAGGGTGGAATACCAAAGTAACTTGGAGATCCAGGAGTACCAACTATACCATGCTCCATTAAAAGAAACTATGTTAGAAATGCTTTATGTGATCTTGGAGCCGGTGTTAGTGTTATGCCTTTCTTATCATAGACTTGAATTGAATAAGTTGACACCTACTAAAATTTCTTTGCAAATGGCTGATAAATCAACTGCTATACCCATCGGTATTTGTGAGGATGTGCCTGTAGTGGTTGCAAACGTTACTATCTTAACGGACTTTGTTATTCTTGATATTCCCGAGAAGGACAGTATGTCGATCATCCTTGATAGACCCTTTTTGAATACTGCAGGGGCTATTATTGATTGCAACAAAGGCAATGTCACTCTTCATGTTAATGGTAATGAGCCTACGGTACACTTTCCGAAGAAACAACCTCAAGTTCATAGTATCAATTCTATTGGAAAAGTTTCAAATATTACTATTGGACGTTTTGAATTCCCTCTTCCTACTGTTAAAAAGAAATATGATATTCTTATTGTTGGGTAAATGCATATCCCCGTTGAGGTAACCTAGTGTTATTCGAAAATTCTCCGATTTCATGTCATTCGAAAAAGTTTGTTAATAAGACTTGATCAACCTTGTTAATGGATTCCTTTTGATGAGCATGAGATGGATGAATTTAGAAGGCACAACTCTCTGTACCCATCTTTTACTTTCTGTTATTTAGATTAAATAAAGCAAAAATAGTATTTTATGTCTGTTTTCTGAATTAAAAATGTCCCAAAAATAAAAGTTCTCCAAATGCCCTGAAAATTTAGTATGATTTTTTATAGAATATTTGACAATTTCTGGCACTGAACACAAACCAGGGGCCTCACCAACTGGCCACAAGGGTGGAGGATGCGCCCTAACCTCCCTGGGCATGCCCCCGTCCTTGTGGGCCCCATGTGGGTCCCCTCCACTTATTCCAGCACCCATCCACTTCGTCTTCCTCCAGAAAAATTCACTCCATAGCTCAAACTCGTGTTCTTGCTCATTTTGCTGCCATTTTCGATCTCCTTGCTCAAAGCTCCACTCACAAAACTTCTTTGGGGGATTGTTCTTCGGTATGTGACTCCTCCAATGGTCCAATTAGTTTTTGGTCTAGTGCTTTATTTATTGCAAATTTTTGCTGCTGTGGTGACCTTGTTCTTGAGCTTGCATGTCAAATTTATATGGTCCAAAGTAGTTTTGATGCATGATATAGCCTCTAGGCACTTGTAGGAGTAGTTGCTATCAATTTTGTTGAGTTTGGTACACTTTTATTTTGAGTCACTAAAAATTTCAGAAATTTTTCAGAGGAAGAAAAATGTCTAGGAGAATGTACCAAGGTGGTTCTTCGAGGAAGCAAGCACCGAGGCTCACGATACGCGAACCGGACCTTGAACCACCAAGGGAAGCTCAAGTGCGGCCTTGTGAATGGCCGTTGGATGAATTTATGGTTCGTGCAGGTTTCAAGGATGAGTTCTATACATACGTACAAAATGCCGGCCTTGAAGACTTCTTGTCAGACAAGTGCCTACAATATTATTATCTCACCGATTCCTTTGTGCGGAGGTTTGAGTTTTCATCTAAGCGCAATACTCACACTGTCATGTTTGATCTCTATGATGAATCTTATACCATGGACCTAGAAGACTTTTGTGATGCATGCAAAATTCCACAATGGGGTATTCTTAGTGAGCCTCACAAATCTGAATGGAATGATTTCCTTGCTAGCATCACCGTGGGGGAAACTAGAAATATCACACAAGCCACCATAGGGAACATTCACTTTCCTGCTATACATTATTTTGCTCTCTTTATAGGAAGATGCATTAATAGTAAACATGATCATAGCCACCTTTGCGTTCCAGATCTTAGTGTCATCAAGTGTGCGGTGTTAGGTGATAAGTGATATAGCTTGGGGGCTATTATTGCGAGGAGGTTACATCTTAATGCTAAATATGGAGATTTATTTGGTGGGATTTATGCAACTCGTTTAGCTAATTATTTGGGTGTACCCATAAGATGGTATGATATTGAGTTGCCACCTGCTATTTTGGATTATGATGCTATGGTACGCTACCAGTTTCTTAAGAGGAACGAACATTTCCTCCAGTGCCGACTAATCTTTGATAGACGGCGCGCCGTCCATGTTACTCTTCCTGCTCCTGCCTTCTTTAACTTTCAAGTAAACGGGAGATATTTTATAACTAGAGAGGAGGCAAACGAGTATGAGAGAATAGCGGAGGCTTCTCGCCTCCATGCTGCGGCCCTTCAGGCAGTAGCTGACGCATCTCAGTACAACCCCGACTACAACTTTGGATATCCACCAGGCTAGCCGTGGCCATGGACCAACTTAGGTCAAAAGCCTAAGCTTGGGGGATTACGTATTTCTCACCGACATTACATTCATGTTCATACATTCATTTCAGTTGTCGGTGTTCATACTTTTTCATTGTATTATCCATGTTAGTTTATTTCTTTTTCCCGCTTTCTTCTTGTGTGTTTGAAAAACCTTAAGAAAAACCAAAAAAAATAGTTGTAGTTAGTTTACCTTCTATGCATGCTTAGTTGTAATATTAAAAGAAAACCCAAAAAGATTTCCCGTTCTTCTTTTGCTTGTTGGGAGCTTGTGTGTTTCTTTGAATTTCTTTTCTTTTCTTTGGGGGTCGAGAGGAGAAGACCACGATGAAAACGTTGAGTGGCTCCCATATGCATTATTGTTGATCTAACAAAAGAGTCCATATTACCTTGTCTTCTCCTTTGAATAAATGTGGCAGATTCCAGATTAGTCCAATGCACACGCACTATTATTATTATCCACACCGTTCGGTCGTGCAAGTGAAATGCAATAATGACGATATATCATGAAATGATTGAGATGAGGAAAAGCTTGTATGAAATCGACCTATCTTGTTTTGTAAATATGATTAGTTCATCGTTCCTGATTCATCCTATTATGAATGAAACATGTTTGCAATGACAATTAGAGATTATAGTTACTCATGCCATGCTTAATTAGCTAGGAGTTTATAATGGTTTACCTTGCGTGCCAACATGCTTTTAAAATGGTTGTGATGTAGTATGATAGGATGGTATCGTCCTTTGAATGATTCGAGTGGCTTGACTTGGCACATGTTCACGCCTGTAGTTGAAACAAAATCAACATAGCCTCCACGGTATTTATGTTCATGGTGATTTATATCCTACTCGTGCTTGCACTCAATGTTGGTTACTCTTAATGCATGTTTATGACTGTTGTCGCTCTCTAGTTGGTCGCTTCCCAGTCTCTTTCTAGCCTTCACTTGTACTAAGCGGGAATACTGCTTGTGCATCCACTCCCATAAACCCAATGTTGTTCCATATGAGTCCACCATACCTTCCTATATGCGGTATTTACCTGCCGTTCCAAGTAAATTTGCAAGTGCCAAACTCTAAACCTTCAAATGATAATCTGTTTTGTATGCTCGAATCGCTCATGTACCAACTAGGGCTGTCAACATCTTCCATGCTAGGTGGGTTATTCTCACGGTGAGTGGACTCCGCTCATCATTCACGAGAAAATGGCTGGTAACCGGGATGCCCAGTCCCATGCTCAAATCAAAATATAATTGCAAACAAAACTCCCCCAGGATTGTTGTTAGTTGGACGGTACTCGTTGTTTCGGACCAGCCATGGAGTGTGCTTGTTGGTAATGGGGGGTATAAACTTTACCATTCTGTTTGGGAACCGCCTATAATGTATGTAGCATGGAAGATACCGAGATCTCTTACTTGTTATGTTGACAATGAAAGCATGCCGCTCAAAATATTATTTATCTTTGTTTAAAAAACTCGAGCTCTGGCACCTTTGCAAATCCCTGCTTCCCTCTGAGAAGGGCCTATCTATTTAATTTTATTGCTGAGTCATCATCCTCTTATAAAAAGCACTAGTTAGAGAGCACCACTGTCATTTGTATGCTTTGTTATTAATTTATATTGAGTATGACTGTGACTGGATCTCTTTTACCATGAATTACAATGTCTAGTCAGTCCTTGATCTTCAGGGGTGCTCTGCATTTATGTTTTGCGGTCTCAGAAAGGGCTAGCGAGATACCATCTTGTTATATCATATCATGATTGTTTTGAGAAAGTGTTGTCATCCGAGATTTATTATTATTGCTCGCTAGTTGATTATGCCATTGATATGAGTAAATGTGAGACCTAAACGTTATTGTGAATATGGTTAGTTCATAATCTTTGCTGAAAACTTGAATGCTGGCTTTACATATTTGCCACAACAAGATCAAATAGAGTTTGTAAAAGTTTTTCTTTATCACTTTCAGTTTGTCAACTGAATTGCTTGAGGACAAGCAATGGGTTAAGCTTGGGGGAGTTGATACGTCTCCATCGTATCTACTTTTCCAAACTCTTTTGCCCTTGTTTTGGACTCTAACTTGCATGATTTGAATGAAACTAACCCGGAATGATGTTGTTTTGAGCAGAATTGCCATGGTGTTATTTTTGTGCAGAAATAAAAGTTCTCGGAATGACCTGAAACTTCACGAAGATCAGTTTTGGAATTAATAAAAAATATTGGCGAAAGAATCAACCGAAGGGAGCCCACACCCTGGTCACAAGGGTGGGGGGTGCCCACCCCCTATGGTGCGCCCTCTGTCCTTGTGGGCCCCCTGGACCTCCACCGGCCTCAACTCCAACTCCATATATTCACGTTCGGGGAGAAAAAAATGAGAGAGAAGGATTTGTCGCGTTTTACGATACGGAGCCGCCGCCAAGCCATGTTCTTCCTCGGGAGGGCAGATCTGGAGTCCGTTCGGGGCTCCGAAGAGGGGAGTACGTCGCCATCGTCATCATCAACCATCCTCCATCACCAATTTTATGATGCTCACCGCCGTGCGTGAGTAATCCCATCGTAGGCTTGCTGGACGGTGATGGGTTGGATGAGATTTACCATGTAATCGAGTTAGTTTTGTTAGGGTTTGATCCCTAGTATCCACTATGTTCTAAGACTGATGTTGCTATGACTTTTCTATGCCTAATGCTTGTCACTAGGGCCCGAGTGCCATGATTTCAGATATGAACCTATTATGTTTTCATGAATATATTTGTGTTCTTGATCCTATCTTGCAAGTTATAGTCACCTACTACGTGTTATGATCCGGCAACCCCGGAGTGACAATAGTCGGGACACTTCTCGGTGATGACCGTAGTTTGAGGAGTTCATGTATTCACTAAGTGTTAATGCTTTGGTCTGGTACTCTATTAAAAGGAGGCCTTAATATCCCTTAGTTTCCAATAGGACCCCGCTGCCACGGGAGGGTATGACAAAATATGGCATGCAAGTTCTTTTCCATAAGCACATATGACTATATTCGGAATACATGCCTACATTATAGTGATGAATTGGAGCTAGTTCTGTGTCACCCTATGTTATAACTGTTGCATGATGAATGCTATCCGACATAATTATCCATCATTGATCCATTGCCTACGAGCTCGTTTCATATTGATCTTTGCTAAGTTACTTTTCCGTTGATACTGTTATGATTGCTACAAAACTGCTACTGTCACTTTTGCCACCGTTACCGTTACTTCCATACTACTTTGCTACTAAATACTTTGCTGCAGATATTAAGTCTTTCAGGTGTGGTTGAATTGACAACTCAGTTGCTAATACTTGAGAATATTCTTTGGCTCCCCTTGTGTCGAATCAATAAATTTGGGTTGAATACTCTACCCTCGAAAACTGTTGCGATCCCCTATACTTGTGGGTTATCAGTTTCATATCCGCTCCCTCAACCCAGACCGACAGAGCCAACGCCAAGTCTTCATCACCAGTGCCCATCGATCGAGCTTAGTCTTGAGAGTCGTTAGGACTATTTCTTCATTTTGGTATATTTATGCCAAAGGGGGGAGGGGTCATAGATCTAGACTAGCTTCAAGGCGATTTTTGGGAGCGTTTGAGTGAGTTACATATTGCTTGCTACTTTATTTGGTTCTTGTGTGATGTAAACGCTTATGTCCTATGTGTGATCTTAACTCATATGCTACTGCACTTATGCTACTTGTTTATGCTCTAGTGCATCTTTTGTGGTCACTGACATATTCTTTTGGTTGTCTGTGCATTTCTTTTCATTCATATCTCTTATATGCACTCCACCAAGATCCATGAGTTATAGAAGATTTTTCTCATGTACCTAATGGATTGTGCATTTGAATTCAAACACAAATCTTAAATAATGCACAAATTTAGGGGGGGCTCTTTTATACACATGCTTCTTAAAGCATCATTTTATCATGATTATATATTTTGTCCAAGCTTTGATTTATGTTGTTAGAAATTACCAAAAATGGTGAGATTGAAAGTGCATCTAATCCCCTTGCTAAATTTTGCTAATTAATGGCAACATATCTCAAGGAACTAATGCCTAATATAATATTATTTCAGGAAGTTCCTTGTGTGTGCAACAAAGGAATTGAAGGTGGCCCCTACAAAATTACATGAAGCCAAGTGTTGGTCAAGCTTGAGGATTCTTCATTTTTAGTTTAGTGATCCAAGATCACATTGAGTCCATAGGCATGTCCATACTATCAAAAATGGTTGAGGATGTTGTGATGAGTTTCTTTCTCCATGTGCTTAAAGATCAATCTTCAAAACCCTCAAGTTCCTCCACTGTATCCACCTAAGCTTTCACACTTTCAGAACTTTCGAGCTCTTCCGGTCTGAATTGTCGAACAGTTCACCGTATATTGCAATGCCCCTTTTCATTCCGAGCTGCCAAGAATTCCATTCGGAATCATTGAAGCGTCTGGCAAACCTTCTGCTTTCACGTCAGAATTTCTGAAGCCATCCGATCAGAATTTCTGAAGTGACAACATAGAGTGTGCCACTGTTGAAGTATTCCATTCGGAGCCTCCAAATGCTCTTTGGTCAAACCTTTCAAACTAGCTAAAATTTGCCTCTTTATTCACGTCGGTGCTTCAGAGATGATCACTTTAGAGCCTCCGAGTTGTGTAATAAAGTTGATAACAGTCAGATTTCTGGTCCCTCATATTTATACTTCCACCTATCCCATGTGTTTGATCGAACCAAACTCCACTCTCATCATATGTTCTCAGAGACAACTCTACCTCCTTGTACCGATTTCAAAGGGCTTTCTACTCCAACCATCCAAGCCAGTCCTTTGAGATCAAACCCCCTCTTGCTTTCCACTACTTCTCCAATGCAAAAGCCAAATAATTGAGAGAGTATGAGTGTTGAGGAGATTATCTTTTGAAACACAAGAGCAAGGATTCATCGCCAAGAAACATCTATCTTATTGATTTTAGAGAGTGTGCACCTCAGTTAGGAGCTTGGAAGTCTTCAAGTTCGTGAAGAATCCAAGAAGTTTGTAAGAGCTCATAGATCGTCTACTTCACAAAGATCTACCCTTAATGAGGCTAGTCCTTCGTGGCGTACGCCATGGTGGAATAGGTTGTTTGCTCCTTCATGGACCTTCCATGGGTGAGAGTCCTTGGTGGACCGTCTCTTAGTGGGATCTCTCAACTGTGACCCTTATGATCTTAGGTTCTTCGTGAATTGAAGCGTTCATCAACATGGATTTAAGATAGAGCCAACTATCCAAACCATGGAAAAAATTCACTGAGCCGACCCGTGTTTGCATATCTCTAACTCTACCTTGTTATTTTCGCTTGCATATCTTTGTTTTCCGTTGCTCACACTATTGTAGACTTGCATGTGTAAGGTGCTTGATAGATTGCAAAAAAAGCCTAAAATTTCCTAGAAAACTAAAACATGGGAAAAGAGTCCCTTTTGGCTTAGTAGTCTATTCACCCCCACCCGACATACTTATTCAATCCTACAACATCATGTAGGTTGTGGGCAACCAAGTTGCATTTAGGGAAACTTAATAGCCCGTGGAACTTAAAATTGTTAAAGAAATGAAATAAAAATTGTAGTTGCCTATTCATCCTGTTGAGACTTCTCACGATGGGTAGTACCATAGACAAGTATCATAGTGCATGATACCACTTTAGTTACTCCATTGTCATAGACTATTTATCTTTGACAAAATAACAAGGTTAAGACCTCTAAAAGTGGGTAGTATCATAGTGCATGATACCACTTTAGTTACTACCTAATCATTTGCATAGTATCATAATGTCGCCTTATTTAGTAATTTGTAGATTCAAAATGTGAAGTTGCGTAGTACAAGATTTAAGTCGCGTTAAATTTTTGTAGTTTTGTGTGGTTATCATGGCATGGTACCATGGTCACCTCTCTCATTATTAATTGTAGTGCCACAACATTTTTTTCCTTAGGTCCAATGTATGAATTATGAAATCTTATGACACTTGATACTTCACTCGGACAGGTCTAAGCTTGAAGTGGTAAAGGTAAATATCGGTCCACTAGGGATGAAGAAGTGGTGTATAATTCATGGCGGGATGCTAGTCACCGTTAGAGAGGTATGCGTACCACAAGGTGCAATGCATGATAATCATAGCTAGTTGTTTAAACTTTTGCCGAGTTGACTCTACTTTGATAATGTGCCATGTAGGACTAAACGAAACACTCCAAGTACATAATGATTACACACGTCATGAAATACATGGTGATAAATGATGAAAAAAATGAGACAATTGCATTTTTCCCCTAGTTGGAACCCGCCCACGGGTTTTGCCCTTACTTTTCGACTATGCTCAGTTTTGCCCTTAGATTTTCCCCCGAGGTCGCCGAATGCCCTTTGACCATTTGACCAATACTTTGAAAATTCGTAACAAATTCATATGAACTCAGAAAAATGCAAATAAGATATCAAAATTTTCAGATAAACATTACCTTTACACGCATGTCATTTGCATTCAGGACAAAAGCACCGTTTAAACTACCCAAGGTTATTAATCTTATTAACATAATTAAAAATAAAAAGGTATGAACAATAGACTTTTCATGAATAAAAATTACATGCAAATGTAGGTGATGTTTTCTGAACATCCTGATATCTTATTTGCATTTTTTTGAGTTCATATCAATTTGTTATGAATGTTCAAACAACTTTGACCATTATTTTGAAACTTCATTACAAGTTGATATGAACTCGAAAAAAATGCAAATAAGATATCAGGATGTTCAGAAAACATCAGCTACATCTGCATGTAATTTTTATCCATGAAAATGTATTGTTTATACCTTGTTATTTTTACTAATGTTAATAACATTAATAACCTCCAGTAGTTTAAACGGTACTTTTTTCCTGAATGCAAATAAAATGCACATAAAGGTAATGTTTATCTGAACATTTTGATATCTTATTTGCATTTTTCTGAGTTCATATGAATTTGTTACGAATTTTCAAAGTATTGGTCAAATGGTCGAAGGGCATTTGGGCGACCTCGCAGGCAAATCTAAGGGCAAAACTGAGCAGAGTCAAAAAGTAAGGGCAAAACCCGTGGGTAGGTTCCAATTAGGGGCAAAGATGCATTTGTCCCAATAAAAATTCAATCAAACCATCATATCATCATTGTTGACCAAGCAATTTACTATGAAAATGTTTATGGTGTAGTGCCATAGTTAATTCGTAACTAATGATAATTTGCAGAGTTTATAATTTGCAAAATCTAAGAGAGAAATTAATTACACAATTAAATCTAAATTGGCAATGGTCTAACTAGATCGGTGAGGCATTTGGGTTCGATGGAGTTTTAGGGTTGAATAGATGTAATAAGATCTTGGGATTTCTATTTCTATGCCTCTCATTGCTTAGTCCTCCTCAGTTTTGCCCCAACCAACTCTTTTTGCTCGCTTTTCCCCTCCATCGTGCCACCCACCCTCACCAATGCCCAAACGGGGGTTTGTCGTTGGTCAAGGGAGTTGACTGTTAACTGCTGCTGTTATTGATAAGTGGGACACACCGTGCCACGTGGTGCTCTCAAATCGACCGTGTGCATGCCCGCATGCATGAGTAGTCACATCGTGGTCACGTCCGCGTTTTCACACAAGGGGAGTACGCACCGTACGGTTTCCATACGAGGAGTCATGTCGTCGGCGTACCCGTCATGCGCCTATTAAGGTATTTTATAGTCGTGCGCGGCGCACTGGCGTTCACCCACTCATGTCCCAATCCCCTTTGTTCCCCTTCTCTTCCCTCGCCGGCCCACAGCCTTCTCCATCGTGCGCCTCCACCAAACCCTAGTTGTCTCCCCTTCCGCAGCCGCAACAATGGCCAGCCACGATGGTGGGATGGGAAGCAACAGTCGGGGGGCGACGTCGCGCGGTGTTCATTCCCGGCATGCCTCGCACCCTCAGGGTCGACGAAGCATTGCTCCTCGCCCGCTGCGGTGTCATGGTCTCGCCGGACATGCGCCTGTCAGCCGGATGGCACCTGAGCGTCGGGGGGATCGGTGGAGCCTATCCCCAGCGTCGGCACGCCGGCCCTATCGCGCGCAATATGCACGTTTTAGTAAAGCATGCCACCGGAGGAGCAGTCCAAACCGCGCTATGCGCCTAGCGGCCAGCGGTGGCCACAAATCCTTGGGGAGGTCAATGTCGCCCGCATCCAGCGCCACGACGGAGGCCACTGCCTGCCCTTGTACAACAACATCGATGAGAGGTACGTCTTCTGGGAAGGGCGTACCTTCCCCGATGTCATGGTCGTGTGTCGTGCGCAGCTCAACCTCGAGGAGGACGACCGGATTTTGCTGCCGCGGTCCACGTCTGCGGGAGGCTGTAGCAGTGCCAGCAGCAGTGAGGACCTTTGTGTTCCGAAGCTGGAGCCGGGGACGGGGATGAGCTCCCGCCGTGGCGGCGGCGGCCTGTGCATCCTGAAGCTGGAGCCAAGGATGAGCTCCTGCAACGGCCCCCTGCTAGTCCCAAAGCCTGAGCCTGGGACGACCTCGCGTGTCCTCCTACTCATGCCCAAGCCCGAGCCTGGGACAGGCTCTGGTGGCCCCCTGCTCGTGTTGAAGCCAAAGCCGGAGCTGGAGCTGGCGCTGCTGGCGGAGTACGGGGGGCAGTAGCCGGTGAGCCCGACGACCCTGCGGACCTGACGTGGCTCCTCTAGGCGTTGTGTGAATCAACGAAAGGGCTGCAGTGCTACCCCGATGACCCGGTCGACACGTCGGGGCTGCAACAGGCGGTTGTCGCCTCGGTGGCTGATGTCACCGTCGACCTCATGAGTGACGACGACGACTGCAAGAAGGAGGACGATGAGGACATCTTCGGCGGCGGCAGCGGCTGTGACATGGACGACGATGATCGGTAGCGGCCTCTGTTGAAAAAGGCAGTGCCTAGAAGACGCTTAGGCACGCTTAGGTGATAGGCGATGGCTTAACGCCTCGCCTAGGGCATAAGCGGAAGTCTAGGCAGGGCAAGAAAATGAAATTCTACCCCAAGCGAGAAATCATGCGATATTATACTAATATGCCAAACGTGGCATATTTCAATGGCGGTAGCTTGTAGTTAACTTATTTATATGCCCTGAATTAATATAATACACATATAATAACATAGATACACCCCGGTAGTAAAATCTATATTACTGCCTAGGCCGCGCCAAGGGCGCTTAAGCACCGCCTAGGCACTAGGCGAAGGCCAACCGCCTCACTTACGCCTACCACTTTTTCCAACCACTAGCGGCAGCAGTAGGTTAGGTTTATGAACTAGCGTTATTTTTTCAATAGCTGTGTAGCGTTTATGTTTGTAATAATTGTCATCTTTAAATGAAATTTGTGCATGTTTCAATGAACAATTTCTACCCTGTTGGAATGTCCAATTTTTTTTCCCTGTTTGCATGTCTATGACAAGTGTTGACCCACATTTTATTATTATTTTTAGAATAATTGGTTGTTTTCAAACAAGAAGTGCCAAATTTTCACCAAAACAATCCAAAAGTAGCTTTATGATTTTTTTTCCTAGAAAGTATTGCAAGGCTCAATGCAAAGGGATTTGAATTTTCAAGGCTTTTTCATTTTCTTTGACTTTTTTTCAAAATGGGGTCAAACTTGCAATGCTGACCATTCATACCAAATGGGTTGGAATTTAAACTTTGGTTGTCCCAAGTTCATGCACCACCAACATTAGAGCATAAAATGACTTTTGTCAATTCTCAGGACCAGACTACATCACACAAGTTCGAATTTGGGCAAATTCTGATAATTGACTAGAAGTCCACTAAATGGATGAAATATAGAAATAATGCTCTGACATTAATGACACTTGGTCAGTGGGCATCCAATGTGGCCTACCTTTGATGAAAAATGAAAGGGCCCAATTCTCAAAATTATTGGAGGCACTTCATTCACAAAAAATGCCATTTCTACGACTTGGAAAATGGAAAACTATTTTGAAAACAATAATTCATAATCTCTATGGCAACATTGTAAACAATGGTAATACCCATAGTTGTGCCAAATTTGGGCATGTTATCATGAAATATGCCATGGGTGTGGCCATGGCCATGGGCATATGCCTTGAAATCCATGCAAGTTCCTACTAGATTGGCCATTTTATGAAGGTTTTTTTTTAACTTGTTGTTTTGTAAGTTAATGATTTTTCCCAGAAAGTATTGCACATAAGAAGGCTGAATACAAAGGCATTTGAATTTTCAAGGCTTTTTCATTTTCTTTGATTTTATTTCAAAATAGGGTCAAACTTGCAATGTTGACCATTCAAAACAAATGGGTTGGAATTTGAACTTTGGTTGTCCCAAGTTCATGCACCACCAACGTTACAGCATAAAATTAATTTTTTTGTCAATTTTCAGGACCAAACTACATCCCACTTATAGTTCAAATTTGGGCAAATTCTAATAATTGACTAGAAATCCACTAAATGGATGGAATATAGCAATAATGCTCTGAATTATTGAAACTTTGTTAGTGGGCATCCAATGTGGCCTACTTTTGATGGAAAATGAGAGGGCCTGATTCTCAAAATTATTTGAGGCACTTCATTCACAAAAAATTTCATTTCTGGGACTTGGAAAATGGAAAAATATTTTTTTTTAAAAAAATAATTAATAATTCATATAGCAACATTGTAAAAATGGTAATATCCATAGTTGTGCCAAATTTGGGCATGTTATCATGGAATAGGCCATGGATGTGGCCATTGCCATGAGCATATGCCTTGAAATCCATGCAATTTTTTTGTGAAGTTTTTTTCAAACGTGTTGTATTGCAAGTTTATGATTTTTCACAGAAAGTATTGCACATAAGAAGGCTGAATGCAAACGGGTTTGAATTTTCAAGGCTTTTTCAATTTTTTTGATTTTTTTTCAAAACTGGGTCAAACTTGCAATGTTGTCCATTCATACCAAATGGGTTGGAATTTGAATTTTGGTTGTTCCAAGTTCATGAACCAACAACATTAGAGCATAAAATGAATTTTGTCAATTTTCAGAACCAAACTACATCACACTTGTAGTTTAAATTTGGACAAATTCTGATAATTGCCTAGAAGTCCACTAAGTGGTGGAATATAGCAATAATGCTCTGAAATTATTGAAACTTGGTCAGTGGGCATCCAGTGTGGCCTACTTTTGATGAAAAGTTAAAGGGCCCAATTCTCAAAATTGTTTGAGACACTTCATTCACAAAAAATGTCATTTCTGGGACTTGGAAAATAGATTTTTTTTTAATTCATAATTCCTCTGGCAACATTGTAAACAGTGTTAATACCCATAGTTGTACCAAATTTGGGCATGTTCTCATGGAATATGCCATGGCAATGGGCATATGCCTTGAAATCCATGCAAGTTCCTACTAGATTGGCCATTTTATGAAGGTTTTCTTTTCAAACTTGTTGTATTGTAAGTTTATGATTTTTTCCGAGAAAGTATTGCACATAAGAAGGCTAAATGCAAAGGGATTTGAATTTTCAAGGTTTTTTCCATTTTCTTTGATTCTCTCAAAATGGGGTCAAACTTGCAATGCTGACCATTCATACCAAACGGGTTGGAATTTGAACTTTGGTTGTCCCAAGTTCATGCACCGCCAACATTGGAGCATAAAATGATTTTTGTCAATTTTCAGGAAAAAAAAACTACATCACACTTGTAGTTCAAATTTGGGCAAATTCAGATAATTGACTAGAAGTATCCTAAATGGATGGAATATAGCAATAATGCTCTCAAATGATTTGAAACTTGGTCAGCGGGCATCCAATGTGGCCTACTTTTGATGAAAAATGAAAGGGCCCAATTCTCAAAATTATTTGAGGCACTTCATTCACAAAAAATGTCATTTCTAGGACTTGAAAATGGAAAATTATTTTTAAAAAATAAATAAATCATAATTCCTATGGCAACATAATAGCCATAATTATGCCTAATTTGGGCATGTTATCAAGCAATTTCAAATACTAGATGATAAAACATTCAGACCCCGGCAGTATACCGAACTACTGATAATCGTTGGTTAAAAAACACATGTAGACACACTAGGTCTGGCGCTAGCGTTGCTCTATAAGCGGGTGGTCTCGAGTTTGAGTACCCTTCTTGGCATAATAGGAAGCATCTTTTTTATCGCCCATTTTGCTCTGGGTCCACGTACGACCGTGCAGCCGCTAACAGTGGGTGTCCCACTCGTTAGTAAATTAGCCCACGCACATCCCAGAAAAAACTTAGCCCACATACAACGTTGCGGCTGACAAATGGGCTTGTAGGGCGTGTTCCACACGTCAGTAACTTAGCCCATGTACAAACACGACAGATAGGCCCGTAGGTGGTGTCCTACGTGTCAATAACTGAGCCCACCTACAACCGTTTTGCCGCTGACAGGCGGTGTCCCACGCGTCAATAACCATGCCATGTAACAGTCAAAGCATTTGACCCAACGACAAACCCCTGTTTGGGCTTTTGTAAGGGCAGGCCGCGCGTAGAGGCCAAAAATGAGGACTACAAATGAGCATGGCAAAACTGAGGGCTAAGCAATGAGGGGCATGAAAATAGAAATCCCTAAGATCTTATATTATGGGACGGGCGGAGTATTCTTTATATTTGTATACAGTCAATCATCTTTAGAAAGATGGAATAAAAAGGAAATTTGCTTAGGCAGGATTCTCACCCATCCAAGCAACCGAAATTGAAATATTTTGAAGAGAAGGTTAAAATGATACACATTTCAAATAGCTATGTATATTTTTACATGAAATAGCTGTGTATATTATGAACGTAAGAATCTTGCTCGAAAATGGTCTTTCGGAACCGTTGAACACAGAAGGCAGGACTGTCGGTATTTGTGTACAGGTACACTTGTATACTGTATACTTTGGCATGGATGCTAAGCCTTTAGTGCAGGCAGGATGCACCTGACAGGATGAAGGTCAGGCTCATGTCCATTTTTACAGATTATAGCACCAGACCTAGTAAATTGCACGCTATGCTTGACAAAAATGACTGGCTATGGGATGAAAAAATATGGTAGCTATTCTACACAAGGTTCTGTAAGACTATATTTACAAAAGACAAAAACTAAAAAAGAAAGAATATTCCCCTCGCTAGTTCGGGGTAGAACAATCTGCCGTATCAGTTTTGATAACTCTGGTATTGTAAGAACCACAGGAGCCGCATTTGTGGTACAGCCAATGAAACTGAGATCTCCCTTTTCTTTCACAGTCATTACAAAGAATGTCCTGCATGAATAGTGCAACAGAACATAAATACAACAGCATATGAAAATAATGAAACAAGAACAGAACGTGAATACCTGACACCTATCGCGGTATTCCTCCGGAAGCTCTTCAGCAGCCAACAACGCATCAAGCATGCCAAAGTACACCTGTACATAGACAAATGGAGAAATAAATATTAGTTCAGTAAGAATCATGTACGTGCTTACAAAATTTAGACAAGCAGCTCACAACCCACACTCCAAGGAATAACTAACCACAGAAGAACATCAGGATGTCCATACTATTCTGAGACTACCATGGTAACTTTAAAGTATTGGATAAAATAGTTTCACGGCAGCTAACTGATTGGAAGCTAGATCTCAAACAAGTCAAAACGAAACTGGCAGTTTTCAATTGGCATCTCATATAATGGCAACAATTTAAAATGCTTCCTCTTCTTTTTTCAGATACCAATACCACTGAAGTTTGTCTACCATTACATTCAGTCACTCAACATGACTCGAGCAAAATGTCCAGACTGTGTATTCCCCAAATACCAAAACAGTCTTCATTTTGCATTTTAGGAACGAGTTTAAATAACAAAACCACAAGTAAATTCACCCTCAGGCGTCAGGAATCAGCATTGTATTGTCCCTGGAGAATAATCATACAATACAACTGAAGAGATAAAACATTTGATTGTGTACTCTCGAATGGAGGTACAGGCTTCCGGTATCAAAGTAATGAAAAATGTGTCTGTTTCAAGCTTTATGAAACATCACTTATCAGCTAGTGGAATGCCCTCTAGATGAAGAGCAAAATAGGAGAAATAATAGTTTTCACTAAGACATGAAAACACTCATGGGACTCAAGATGAAGATTAACTTCATTGACATAAATGCAAAGATTTGCAATGCCGTAAAAAGTAATGCAGCTTACCGCCATATCTCCCAAGGATTTGCAGCAGATAGGACAAGTGTAGTGACTGCAAGTGTATGCCTGGGGTTGACAATTGTCAGAAGCATTTGTGACAGCCAGTAGCCAGACATATATTATCAGAAAAACAAATTATTATTTTACTTGCTAATACCTGAAAGCAAGCTGAATGCATGAAGTGACCACAAGGAAGAGCTCTAACTGCCGCGCTTGATGTGAATAGGAAGTCACAGCAGATTGGACAGTTTGTCTCTAGCCCCTTCTCCCGACATTTGTGTTCTGTTAGTTTCATTCCAAGGCAGCAATTGCACTTCATGCAATGGAAGAAATCAACACCAAGACCTTTACCAAGACGACACAGATTACAAAACGGACAATGGTACACAGTCCTGTAAAATATCCCAGCATTAGTAGGGGCCCAATTGCTTGCCATGGAAACCCAATTGCTTGCCATGGAAACGCTATTTCAATGTCCAATGTAAACTATCACACAGCATGGCCACTTGGGAAACCAACAGGTTCTAGCTTGTGTTATTGCATTTGAACAACTGAGCACAGCGTTGGCGAAAATAACCCAAGGTGACATCCAAATATCTAAAAGTTGAGCAAACGCGGCATTGTTTCTTCTTAAGTAAGGGTCTGTTAATGCAATTTTCATGATGAAGCCAATTAGTAAGTATACCTTGTGGAAATCAAAAGCTAGGAGAAACAAACAAAAGTATCTCATTCTCTGACAACTTACAAAAAGTGTGGAAGATTAAAGCAATCATGGACGTCGAATCCCTCAGAGTCATTTCTCCTAACACTGGCCAACTTTTAGCTTAAATTCAAAAGGTAGTACATTCGACAGACTATTTTATTTACCGATGATGACTATTCATTGGTGAATGGAACTGGTTTGCACTAATTGTTCCCTTAAAAGTAATCATGGACATTGAATCCCTCGCTGTCGTTTCTCCTAACACTAATCAACTTTTAGCTTAAATTCAAAAGGTAGTACATTCGACAGATTATTTTGTTTGTTTACCGATGATGACTATCAATTGGTGAACGGAACTGGTTTGCATTAATTATTTCCTGTTGTAAATATCTTATAAAACTAACGACAGTAATGCTGGTTATGCTGCTCTATCAGACGTACAAAACTTTACTCAGATTTGCATGTGGGCTAGATTATTACTGACTACAGATACATACAAGTCTTTTTATATGTACATCCGGTATGTATCAGATATAAATAATGTCAATGGCAGTTTTTGATGTAATCTAATCCGAATTTGAATTTAAATTTGGACGTGGAGGTGGCTACATATCAAAAAAATACATAGAAACTAACACGTAAACAATAATTTGGGACAGTTGTTCGATGGCCCAAAAAATTCGAAATCCCAGTGCCAATTATATAGCAGAGAAAGTATGACCTTTCAATGACGTTGGCTAATGTTACCTTTCGTCATCAAAAAATTTGCAGATATTACAGTAATACTTTGCCATGGATAGTCCATTGCAAGATGGAGTTTGGCAATTCGGACCGACAGGTTGAACCTTCAGGCATAGCATGCACATCATCTCCTGTGTTGCTTTCCTACAGGCAGAAGTAATGTTGGCACATTTACATTTTGATATGATTGCAACCGTCTAGAAAAAAGAACATACACTAGGGAAGTCATTTCTTTCTTTTCAACAACACAAGAAACTATACTCACTAGTCCTCATTTTTATATATTATAGATTGGTGAAGCACTGCCACAGAATTCTGAACGGTAATAGCGATAAATAGAAAGGTCAAGGAACAGAAAACGTATCAACTCAGACAGAACTGATGCGTATTTGTTCATCTGAGCAATGCAACCACATATGAACAAGCAAAGCCAACAAAGCAAGAAAAGGGATAAATAAGAAATCAATTGAAATATGAATGAAATAACCAATCACAAAATGTAGGAACTTTATGCTTTTTATATGAAGACAAAAAACTGCATGTATATCTGTTTCTTACGTATCTTTTTTTTTACTAGAGCTGATTAGCAGTTTGAAATTGGGTTTACAGAAAACAAAAAGCAAAGCACTCTAGTATGATCAAACAATAGAAATACCCTTCAGGGTAACAAGATAAGTGTTTTTGCATAATACAGAATTCACCTTTCCATTGTATGGTCGCTAACTTTATCATGGCAGAATCTGCATGTAAAGAGCTTGTTACAGCAAGCAGCAACAAGCTTACAGTTCCGTTTGTAGTGCTCACAACCGAATATTTGCTTCTCCTGGTCACGATAAGAAGAACAACATCCAGGTATACCGGCACCTTCACTACACTCTTCTGATCTTGGATCCGGTAGCTTTTGCTGAGCAGCTATCCAGCGGCTAAGGTACACATGTGTCAATAAAATTCTATTAATATATTTCTTAACAATTTATTCATTGAAATATCAAGATGACAACCTGGTCATGAGATTTTGGATTAGATAGGCCTTTCGCCTTGGATCAAGTGTTGGATCCCGTGAAACCTTTCGAACCTCTGCCTCAAGTTCACTCTGGTTCATTCGAAATATGTCCTTCCAGCCAGGCTTGAACATCTGGTCATTCTGGTCAAGCTTGTCTTGTGAATGACTGTCTGTAAATGGCAAATTATAGTTGTCAAAGAAAGAATCATTGGAAAGGAAGGAACCCATTGTAGAACTAGTTCTGATCAAGGTTTTTGAGTCGCGACTTGGCGAGTCGCCGCGAGCCCTGCGGCTCAGCGTATAGTCGACGAAAGTCGCTGTATAGTCGCCATAAGTCACTGTATAGTCGCGAGTCGCCCTGATTTTTGGAAAACGACTTGGCGATTAGTCGGCGACTATACAGCGACGCAAAAACCATGGTTCTGATACCGGGAATAAGGGTCAAACATGCATCAAAATGTGTCATCTTGTATTAGAATAACACCGGTTAGGCAACAAACTATTTTCTAAGTATTCTGATAATACTGCAGTTTTTTCAACTACTACCTCCGTCTCGGTTTATTGGTCACCTTCCTATTTTGTGCCAAAATTTTGACCATAGATTAGACTAACAAACATGGTATTAACACATGGGGCGCACTGCAGTTGAAAACATTGTTAATTGTAGAGGGCAAAGCCATAAGAGACCAACAGCACAAACCTTCCGGAATGGGGGATGTCTCTGACGAAGAATCAGATGGTGTTGGAACTCCCTTCCACCACTCATTTAGCCACTCACCGAACATTGTGTTCTTAGTTGCTTGCTTCCATGTATCCAGCATCTTGTTCTGTTCTTCTTGATTAAGCGCTGATGTAACCCAGGGTAGCATTGATTGGAGAACCTCAGCACCTGTTGTACCAATTATACGACCTACAAGCTTATCCTGTTCCTCGACCGAAAAATGTTTATCAAACAATGGCCACAGCTCAAGTTCTTCTCTGTGGACATGATTAGACAAGGCGACCCGGATAGACTTGCACATTCCTTGAAGCTTCGTAGCAAGCTCATTGTACTTTCTAGTCGAATCAATCACATTAGATGAATTCAAATAGTGTTTCTCTGCTTCATTCGCTTCAGTATGTGGCTGGTTCAAGCTCTCATGTAGCTGTGAAAGCTCACAGAGAACATTAGATATATCTTCAAACAATTGCTCTTCCTGCTTGTGGTCAAGAGTGTATGAATGGCTCACATTGTGCAATGGCTCTCGTGATTCTAAAGCAGGAAAGACAATTTCATCCTCAGCATTGCTGTGCGCCCTATAAAGACCCCACAATAAACGAAATCTTCCAATGAACTGGCGAAGGCAGGATTCATCACCATCGATGAGCTTTCCAGATTCAACATCTAAGTACTCCAAATCCTTGCGAATCGCCTTGTGAAATTTGAATATGGTATCAATTGGTCTTGAAATGCCATCAGAACAAGACAATGCTGTATCTGTGTCCCATGAAAAAAGGCTTGAATATAATGAGGGCGCAGAAGAATTGTATGACAGGGAGAGAAAGGACTTTGCAGAAGCCAGTGAACCGATGCCAAGATTGCTGGTGTCTACTCTCAACCCAGGAATACAACAAGGTTTTTTGCTACATGGACGTGCTACAGTGTCAGTAATTTGAGAGCAGTGACTTCCATTAGTACCAGGAACAGATTCTGCATCATTTCCTCGCTTGCCTGGCCTAGAACCATTTTCATTTTCCAGATGAAGAGCAACATCTGCACTGGTACGTGAAGCACATGGGCAGAATGATTGACATTTTTTCAGCTCTTCTACATCATCCAACAGGCATCTTGCTGCTCCTGATGTTAAGCATATATATTCTCCAGAATTGGATTTATCCTCTGAGCGAGCCTTGCATGCCCAACCAGAGAAAAGAGTGACCAATGCGGTGTCACATAATGGTGCTGTTTCACATGAATCTTTCAGCAAACATTGAATTCCCAATGAAAACTTCAAAACATAAAGACAGGAACTTAAAATAATCAGAGTAAGGAGATGACCTGCCAAGCGCATATTCTGAAGAAAAGAAGATGCCTCCTCATCGCTCAGTTTTGACACCAACCATGGTAGAACACGTTCCAATAGCTTCAATGGCATGACACAAAGACTTCTGTATAGAAGTTCCCTTTGCTTCTCAGGAGAGAAAAGAACCCTAGCTTGGGGAAGCACCTAGGTAAATTAAACCAAAGATGACATTCTAACAGACAAAGCAATAATTCTAGTGGCCCAGAAACATCACTATGAAGTACTAACCTTGGTTTCTTCGTTACAGAAGTGTTTCTCAATTGCCTCCATGATCTGATCAGCATGTGAACACAATTCAGAGTAAAACTCTGCTGCAGTTGATTTTGCTCCTGCCATTTGGATTTGCTGAATTAAGCATCTAAAATTGTTAAATCGACGTTCTTCTTCAGCATGCTCCAGCACGAAGGACAGCTCACTATTGACTGCAGGAAATACAACCTGATCCTCGGCGATACTGTAGATAATAATAAAAAATGCAACAGGTGAAATTAAAGAAGGTACATAGTCTACTTTCAGAACGTTCTGTTTTACCGGTGAAAGGTGTCAAAAAAGAACCAGGAGAAAACAAGTTCTAGTACACAACAAGGTGTGACTAGCAGGACACCAGTACATGCACAGAAAAATATACCTTTATGTACAACAAAACAATAATACATATGTGCAGAACTCTTCTCAGTTAAACTGTTCCTAAATTTTAGGAGAATTAGCACGTTTGTTATACTGCTTGCTCAAGTGTTTGTAATCACCCGTACCATGCTAGGATAAAGAAAATAAAACTCATGTGTGTAGCAAAAGTGCAAAAGCCATCAGTGCACCACAATGTCAAAAATAGTGCATAAGCCACATAACTGCCCAAGCAACAAGCAGGGTATGTTAAACAAGGCAGACAGTGTAACACTAAAAATGATGAATGGGAGTGCCAATTATGTATATTATTAATAACAAACAAATGGTATACTAAATGTCAACTTGCATAGAAAAGCAGCATTGAAAAGGAGTGTATATACCATAGTTGCACAATAAAATCTTAAATTAAAGTGTGAACAATTGAAGATTAAAACTACATACCTGTGGAAGATGCACACATCTGCAATAAACTGAAGTCTCGCATTGAAGGCTGATATATCAGCAAAATCTCCAGACTGCTGCATCCTTCTTGTCTCCTCTGCTATATCATTTAGTTCTTTACGGATAGCATTATGCCAATATAAAATCTCATCTATGGGGTGCCTGTCAGCCTGACCAACATTAGATTCTGTATGCTTTATATGCCCGACTTTAGACTGTTCAAGTGGATAAATAAGTTTCTCCGCTTGAATAACAAAGGAAGCATCCTTGCAACAATGACTTCTTTCCAAATTATCACTGACAACACTCTGTGCCACTTCTCTTGTTGCTTTCCCTTCGATCCAAGTGAATACAACCTTCACAAATTTTAAAACTCAAATTTAACAGGACACCAAGCAAGTTATTGCCAGAAACTGTAAAGAGGCGCAATTGTGAGACCTGTTTAAGAAGTTTCTCTTCAGGAACTATTTTAAATAAACAGTTACGAATATCCTGATGCTCGTCAGATGAAACAGAAGTTGAGAGCCACGGAAGGAACTCCGCCAGCATATTCACAGGAATGTTGCATAAGAACTGCCACACTAAATCCGACTGCTCTTCGTATGAAAATTTCTTGGTAAGCAACGGGAAGACCTAGAAAATCAGATGATCAGACACCAATAGATATGAAATATGATCAATCACGAACACCAAATATCTTGAGTAATCACACCATCTAGATATGATTTTAGAATGCAGACACCACAACAAATACATGACCATGCAAAGCGCGTAATCCAAAAAAAATAAAATTGCCACATTTTCTGAACTCCCAAAGATCTAGTTCATGCAAGTTAATATCGCAACCCAGCTGTCCCACTTGTTTGTCTGGATTATATTAGTCAAACAAACAATTAGTCCAAGCTTCTGATCAATGATGGGAAGCCTCTTTAGAGTGCAACAGCAAGGGATACAAGAACAGACACACAATTTTATATTTACTAAGTGGAGGCTCCCTTCAAGCCACCACACATTTGCCAACATCATCAGAATTAGAGTAAATTGCACTTTACACCAGGTAGATTTCCACTTGTGTCACCTTGCAGCAGTCCCCTGCATAATAATATTACACTTTGCACTTGGTCTCATATGTCATTTTTGGAAAAATCAGGGGGGGGGGGGGGGGAGCATAGGTTTGTGTTGTGGGACACACATGGATTTTGGCTTTAAAGTTAGATGTATATGCACCTAAAAAACTGAGACAGAAGACAAAGATAGGTAAATAATTGTATATATGTACCCTACAGTGCAGATCAAAATTCAAAACAAAGTGAAAATCCCAATTTAGAGATAGATGTATATACAAAATACTCCTAGTTTCATCATGAAAAGAACAAGGCTCCTAGTTAAGAATAATTTCAAAAATATCAAACATTAAAGCATACATGTGACCATGCAAGATAAAATGAGTAATTGATGCCAATCATAATGGTAGGATCAAATTTAAAATGTAATTGAATTTACAACTGCCATTTATTTCAGAAAGTAATATAATAAAATCCAAATCATTATGTATTACTCCCTCTGTCTCATAATATAAGATTTTTGGCAAGCTATGAAAGATTTACTAATCAGAGGCTTGCCATTAATTTACAACAGCCGGATTTCATATCACAAGATGAGGAATATTCGCTTGACGAATTAAGAGTTGTAGTAGAAAAAAGGCAATCAGATATGTGTGAAGTGTAATCAGATAGAAAAATGCACATCAATCAAATATCCTTAGAGACTCCCCTTTACGTTAAGAGGTATTTATATGCAGCCCGTGTAGGTGCATAGGTCGATAACTAGCTTATTTAAATGGGATCCACATATAAGCTAAACACTTCTGATCAGAACATGCAGTCCGGGATTTCAAAAATGCAGAATAAGAGTAATACAGTCCAAGATGCCTGCATGACACCGAGAGCTGTGTGACCCTTTAATCAGAATACAGAAACTGGCGTACGAACCCTTGGTAATGACTTAAGAAAACAATGACGATAGAGTAGCAACTAGAAGACAACATATGTCCCACTACCATCACTTCTCTGTTTCCACCTATCCTTACTGAGTATACCATAGAATCTCTCAAAATACTTAAAAGTAAAAGTTTGCCAGCTTGATTTGCCATCCTATAACTGTTAGCACTGTCATAAAGGAGATCGTGAGCATTCAAATGTTGTAAAAAGGGGCAAGAAAGTTGGACAGCCTAGTAATAAGATGCTTTTGTTAAGGACTTCTCGACACAATTACAACAAATGAGCACCTTCATAAAATGCCTAATAAGAGCATGAACAGACATTAAGAACAACTTTTGAATGGTGACATTGTCATAGAATCCACTTGCCCTAGAACAAAATTGGTTCAAACATAAGAGACTGAGCAGCATACTGTTTTCCTTATCTAGTTGGATATGAACTGCTTAATATGATAAGAGGCCGTTTAAAAAGGAAATATGCTACTGACCTGTTCTTCTTCCTTGGACATATGCTGGGTGAGGCACGTTTGTATGGCTCCTGTGCAGGATGCAAGTTCCCTCCGAAGAGCATCGTCATTTTGTATATCAAGTTGTAATAAAGCAAGAAGCTGGGTAAAGAGGTCATTTTCGCCTTTGTGCTCTAGAGAATACGTTCCAGCGACATTCTTGACTCGAATATCAAGTGCTGGAAAGATAACCTGCAATAGTCAAAACAAAAAAGTATGAGCATGTTTTAGTACAAAAAATACGATATGAAGAACTCATAACTAATCTGCGCAATATTTCTAAAAAGCAAAGCATAAACAATGAAGCATTAGAAAGATAGATTGCCAAAATAGATTTGAACAAGCAGCTATGACAGCTCTTCCCATGAAGAAAATGGTCAAGGTAAAAGAAGTTTACAACAGCACTAATGTTTTTGTGCTTCAAAACAGAACTTCTATTTTTGCAGCATTTGAGGGAAAATAGGACATCAAGGTGCATTTACTTGTCAGTTAGATTCTCTGCCACTAAACAATAGTGATGATCTATTATCATTCTGCAGGGTAACAAGATTTAAGCACAAAAGTCTTGAAGGACCTGACCTCCATTAGACCCTGACTCTAACAGATTGAAACTAAGAAAGCTCTATCCGACTCGATCCGTTAAAGTACGTTGTGCTCTAATGAAAGTGGGAAAACATCACCATGGAAGCAAGAAAGAGAAGGCCTCACATGATGATGTCAATATCAAAATTACCATTGTGGTTTCAATTGAACGGAGGCTTTTGTATCACGGCTTATACAACTTGGGCATCACCTCCTTATGTCAACATCAGAAGCCAGAAGGGCAAAAAGTGTGACCAATTATTCATGTGAGCATAGGCTGATTCAGCCAAACAACCTTATACTGTCCACTGCTGCATCAAAAGCTACCCGAAGAAGATTCAACATCATGGTATGGAGTCCACCGGATTCAGATCCTAACAGTGGTCGAACGATTCAATCCCAATCCCGCCCAGCTCCTTCAGACCGAAGGGAACAATTCCGCAACTCTAAACCCAAAACAACACCAATATTCGTACGCGCCCACGCATCTCCATAGCCCATACCCAAATTCACAACCGGCTACAGGGGGATAAAACAGAGGAAAACGAAATGCCTCAAAGAAAACGGAGCTCTGCAGAGGGGCAGCGGCCGTACCGCGTCCTCGGCGTCGCAGTGGTGCTTGTAGATGTTGACGAAGAAGCGGCAGCGCTCGGCCAGTGCCCCCACGTCGCCGGCGCGCTCCGTGGCGAGGCGCACGGCGGCGCCGTGCAGCCCCTCGAGCTCGGCGCGGATCGCCTTGTGGAAGTAGAGGAATATCAGCATCGGCGCCTCGGCCGCCGACCCCGCGGCCGCCTCCGCCGCCGCCGGCGGGGGCGGCGACAGCGGCATCACCGCGGCGAGCGTCCCCTCGCCGGCCATGGGCGTGGGCGTCGCCATCCGCTGCCTACGGCGAGCCCGACGACTCCGCCACGGCTCTGAGCGCGCGCGCCTAGGGTGTTCGTGCTCGCTTCGGTTGGCTTCGTCTCAGCCTGTGGAGAGGGAAGAGGAATGGATTTGGCGTCGCGTTGGCTTCTGCGGGGGTCTCTTTCGCTCGCCGTGCTCAATTTATTTTTATTTCCCCTCTTCTTGTCCTCTGTGTGGTTATTTTTCTACTAGGAGAAGACTAGGTTGAGGAGACGCTCCTGTTCTTGTAGTTGTTTTGAAAGTATTCTCGGTGTTTGATTAGGCCTTCTAGGATGACATGCTGAAATTATTATTTTCGCCTTCTTGTCCTCTGTGTGATTATTTTCTATACCTAGATTGAGGACACGTTGTTTTTGTCCCAAAATATTTGAGTATTTGGTTAGGTATTCTGGGATAGAAAAACTGCAACTATATTATACTTCCCCCCTCCCATAATATAAGACTAGTGTGTAAAACGCTCTTACATTATGGGACCAAGGGGGTACTAGATTGAAGCATGAAAAAATCAGGAAGTATGAAATAGAATGAACCCACTTGGAAGGGACTATTTTCATGGATTTGTGCCATTTGTCCTTGGGGAATGAACGTGTGAAAAACACAATGTGGGTTATAGCATTGATCAAGCATGAGCAGAACGAGGCGTGTTATTTTGGTCAAAATATATAATTTCATATTGCTAGACAATAAGAATGCTCCATAAGCGAACAATCTAATTGATCAAGGTATGAACAGTCACCGAGACTTTGGAAATTTTGTTTGGTTAGCATATGGAGTGATCATCTAACTTCAGATAAATTGTGAATCCACAAGCACCATGTGACATAGCAAAGTAATGGTACTCGAGCAACAAGCACGCACGCTTTTTAGATTGAAAATTATACCGAAAGATAAGATACCGATGAAATCTATGACTTCTTCCCGAGAATAGAGAAGATTAACTCCTTTGGCAACATCTAGAAATTCCATAAGCTAGTCACAAATCCATACCATATGACCAACAAGAACAATTTTCATGAAAGCCCGGTGATTTTGCTTGGAGTTCAGATCTACTTTTTGAAATTAGCCTGGGGGAGAGGTGGACTGTATGCGAACCGTGATGGATTTGGGAGTGTCGCCGCGGCGCGACGCACGTCGAGGGCCTTGGCGGCCTCTCGCGCTGCTTGCTCTTTCGTGCCCAACGCGTTGTTCTCGCCGCCCATTGCCTCGCCGCAAGAGACGTGGGGAGAGAAAGGGAGATGGGTGGCGCAGTGGTGGACCTATGGCAGTGTGGGTGCCTTCTTGCGTGTGCGGGGGGTGCGATGTGGAAGGGCTAGATCTGGGGGCAGTGCGGGTGCCTTACTCTTTTGTATCAGTGCGGTGTATCTCGAAGACAACAAACACGCCGCAAATCGACAAGCCGCACCCGGACTTTGAACACACGAGACCATTGTTTGGGGGGTTGGCCTACAGAGCCCACAAGCCGGACGGGGCCCACCACGCGGATGTTGCCCTGAGCGCTCCATTCCTGTAAAGCATAGTGTCTTTAAGGACAGTGCCCTTGTGTGAATACTTCATTACTTAAGCAATCTCTTGAGCAACTTGGTTTGTTCTCTTTTTCATATGATTAAACGTTGCATTTAGAACCGATAACAACTTCAATGCTTCCTATTCTCCCCGTTTCTTTCTCTCTCTCCTGCTCGTGCGTTCCTTGCCCTTTCCACCTACTCTGCCACCTCCTCTTCTCTCTCTCGGCTTCGTCGGCTGGATAGGAGAGGGAGAGGAGATTGGCCCCCCTCTCCACCATGTCTATATAGCCTCTGAGTTGGTGTCTATAGTTTTTCTTGGCTTGTATCTAGCTAGATCTTGGAGGAGACTTTCGGTGATGAGGAGTGGTGGTCTTAGATTCGTTTTCGTACCTCTGCTTCAGCACCGTCTTCCTCGGCTACTGCTCCATGAAAGTTGGATTTGAAGCCTCTACGACCAATTACTTCTCGGATGTAGTCGGATTTGGTCGCCTTCCTTTTCTCTTCTTTGGAGTTGTAGGAGATGACTGTCGGCGGTCCTTTTTTCCAATTTTCTTCTAGGTCCCAATAATAATTCATGCTGAATACTCTTAGTCATTCCGTTGCCGAGTCTTCCAGTGGAGCATATTATTTATCTTCATCTCCGGTTATCTTCTTGCACTCTCCATGTCGTTGCCCGGTGGATAACACAAGTTGGTTGGAAGCTGGTACATGTTTTATTCCCAATCTCTGGTGATGTATACTTTGAACTACAGCGATGTTATTATTGTTTTTCTCATGCGTTAGAGTGGCGTTGGTTTTTCCCAGTGGCTTCTCCTCTAGCCACTATTTGTTCTCTTCAACCTCCTTTAGAGGCCCGCCTTGCGGGTTTTCGGCGAGGTGGTCAAGTAGAGCGACGGTTGATGGCGTTCTTTCTTCCTCATGGCGGCGTTTCCCGCATCTCCTCTTCCCCTCGATCTTGCTATCGTGATGGTAGCGACTTTGGACAAGGAGATGTCATTTTGGTCCCGTACTTTGATGGTCAACGTGGCGGTCCGAAGTGGTGAGAGATGGAGGTCCAGATCGGCAAGTAGCACGACCTCAGTGGCTGTTTTGGGAAGGCCTTGGTGCATGTTGTGACATTTCGGTGACAGATTGCTTCAAGACATACGCCATCGCGTATGCGGGCCGAAGGGCGGCCAGATCTATTCCTCCTGGCCATGGAACCTAATGGGAGGCGGCATTTCTTCATCACCAAACCTGCGACATGGTGTCTTGGAGGTCTTGTCGTCCCAGTGGTGTTGTCCCCGGTACCGATGAGGTTATTCTGGTGGAGAAGAAGCTTTGGTCTCGATTGCGTTTTCCATCTTGGTTCCGGGGTCATTTTTGTAAAAGTCAGGATCCAGTTTGTTATTTCCTTGTAGCCATTGGTCATGTTGTAATATGTTGTGTACTTGCTATGTTTAGTTAATGCTGCTCCGGGGTCCTTCTGAACTCTTCTTTTCGCCATAAAAAACTTCAATGCTTCTTTGACGAGATAGTCAACATATGAAACACGAATCGAGAGTAAGTGTTTGAAATGCACGTATTATGATACGCATGCGGAAGAAGATTTTAAACCTATGGAATATTTACTCTTTTAAACAATTTCTGTATATTCCATATATTTGGTAAAGATTTTATGAGTTAACAAATATTTTTGCTAATTTTCAAGTTGGTTTTATTTTTATATCCGTATGGTTAGACAAATATCGTAGCAAATCTGCATGATAATGCATTTGCGTTTTTATGCATTTTTTGCTCCGGGAGATCGGTATGTGTTCCTAACTTGATAATATTTGATTAGATTTGTAGGTAATATTTACTTCAAGGCTCGAGTAATTTTTTTTGTATGGATTTAAATCGACATTTTGTAACAACATTTATTCCTTGAAACAATATGCCCAATCTCAGGTGGTATATGTGAATGATGCTACCTTATGTTGTAGGTATAGATGTCAATCTAAAGCGCTTTCCTAAATAGAGAGGTGAATTGTAGCACAAACCAATATTTTTTGCATATGAATTTGTTTTGATGAAATGTACATAACTTTTTGGGAAAAGCTAGAGATTATGAAATTGCTTAATTAGTATGGCACGCTCGGTCCCTTCCTAAAATACAGTGTAAGGCACATTATTATGAGTGTGATCATCATTTTAAAACTTCGACATCTAATGTGCACGAGAGTATATGGATTAGTCATATAAGATTTTCATTGTATCAAAATATTCCTATATTCATTTACCTTTTACTAGGTTAGCCATAGTATAAGTAAACGTTGTACATTGGAGACCGAATAGTAAAGCACACTTTATATTGAAAAGGATGGAGTAGTATGTCGGATCTCGGGTTCCGGCAAAACTCTCAAGGTTCGAACACTGGGGTGCGCACGAAGATCTCCCCCCTACCGATCCACGTCCTAGCTTCGCTAAGATCTCAAGGGCTAACTCGACGAACTCGCAACACAAAGAACACAAGATTTATACTGGTTCGGGCCACCGTTGTGGTGTAATACCCTACTCCAGTGTGGTGGTGGTGGATTGCCTCTTGGGCTGAGGATGAACAGTACAAGGGGAAGAACAGCCTCCTGAGGTTGAGGTGTTCTTGTGTTTGGTGTGTGTGTGGGGTGAGGATTCGATGTCTCCTGCTGTGGTGGCTAGCCCTATTTATAGTGGCTCTGGTCCTCTCCCCAAATATTGAGCGGAAAGGGAGCCAACAACGGCCAATTTGAAAGGGGACAACTAGTACAACTTATCCTGACAAAAACAGTCTTCGCCTGCAAAAGGTTCTGGTGGTGATGCCGCCTTGGGCTCCATGGTGACTTCCGTCTTGCCGTCCGGCTGGTCTTGGTCTCGTTGCACTGATATGGAAACCTTTGCTTGACGCCTCGGTACTCCGCGCCTGCGCTTGCCTCCTTAGCACCAAAGAGGAAACAAGGACACTGTGCGCGCTGGCGCCCGCCTGATCTTGATCGTCATGGCTCACGTCACGAGAACCTCGCGAGATTTGCCTCGCCTTGATCTCTCCGTCCCTCGTGAGCCAGCCTGGCGACGCCACTCCTGAGGAGGTCTTGTGTCGTCCGCCTCGCGAGGCTTGGCCCCTCGCGAGGGTCTTGAATGCCTTGTTGATGAAGATGGGTCGTACGATCCTGCTAGCAGAGCCATGCCGTGGGCCGCAGGCAGGCAAGTCTGGGGACTCCCGTTCCCAGAACGTCGACAGTAGCCCCCGGGCCCAAGGCGCGCTCGGGCTTGGCTTCGAGGCGAAGCCAAAGGTCAAGTGCGGAGCGCCGCGGGCCCCAATAGTCTGCGGCCTTGGTCGACGCGTGGCGGTTGATTGGACGTGGGTGTCTCCGCTTCCCCACGCTGCCTCGGTAACTGCCCGACTTGACAAGTCCCTGCGACATGCAAGGAGAAACCATCATTACATGTGATCGTGGGGGGCGCTGGTTGGCCTTCTCCTGCTATAAATGAGGAGGGGGGCAGAGCCCCCGTCGCCCATCTCTTTCCGTTCCGCCCGCTTCTTCTTCCTCTGCTCCACCGTTGACACCGATGGCGCCCATCCGAAGGTTTTCTGCTGCGGAGAAAGGAAAGACTCCCCTCAACGGGCCGGTACCGCTCCCGCCGAAGAAGAGGCCGGGCCACCGCCGCGACGCGGCGGCGATGCAGGTGGTGACGAGGCCTTGGTGCGAGCGGCCTCCTCCTGGGTATCCGTTACCCATGTACGCCCAAGCCGGGGGCTCAGGAGGGAGATGCGACGAGCGTCGGCGCGCGCGCCGTGGCCATGGTCGACGTGTCGTCGCGGCGCGCGGCGCCGCCCCTGGAGTCCATGCCACGGACTCCTCGCGCGAGCTTGTGCTGTGGGCGGCGATGCCCCCGAGCATTTGGATTCGCTTCCCGCGGTTCTTCTCCGACGTGATGCCGCCGAGGGGGGCCCCTCGAGCTCTGGTTGCAGCATGCTGACTGCGACGCTCCGGCGACCGGAGCAGAGGTTGAAATGATCTACTCCGGCAAGATCTTCATGACCCGCGGCTGAGGTGAGGTCGCGCGGGTTTGCCGCGCGGAGGGCGCCCACGCGATCCACTTCAATTATGACGGCGCCTCCACGCTGTCCTTCAAGGTCTTCGATGCGGAGGGCCGCCGCCTGGAGTGCTGCCCTAGAGGGGGCGCCAGGACGATGCGCGCCCGCCTGCGGCTCCTCCAGCAGCAGCGACTATTGGGAGTCCAGCGGTTCTCCTGAGCTCTACGAGACTCTGGAGACGAGCGACGACAGCTACGTGCCCCCAAGCTCCCACCGCGCCCGGAGCAAGGCTGCGGCGTCCAGCCGCCGCCGTCGCTGATCTGGATGGGGTTGGCGCCGGCCTCCCGTGGCCCACTGTTGATGATGACGTCGGCCGCGGGGGAGTGTAGATAGGATTCTCCTAAGTTCTCGTCTTTTGTTGCCTGCGAGGAATCGAGAAGTAACCCGCGGGGGCGTGTAAAGGGTCTGTAGTGTCTTTTGTTGATATTACCCTTATTATGGAAATTTGCGAACGCATGTCCTGTTTAGGCTCGGTCTCCCCTTTCCAACCTCGCGACGGCTTGTTGCTCTACGCTGACAGGTCCCGGTCCCCAGGCAAGCTGCAGTCGTCGCTGGTATGCCAGGTCGCGTGCCGTGGTCAAGGCCAGGAGGTGAGCGGCCCGAGGTCCAGTAAGACCTCCTGAGACGCGATGCTCAGGAGGTCCCCTTTAGCGCTCAAGCAGCTGTGGTAAGGTAAGAAAGGGAGGCGGCGTTGCCGCAACAGGGCTGCGGCGAGTATGACCCCTAGCTCCAACGATTAGCCGATCTGAGCGCGGGACTTATCTTGACGATTCAGGGTTGATTCCTCGTGATGCGCCAGGTTCGTGCGTAGGCGTCCGCAGCGTAGCTAGGTCAGGCCCATACGAGCCTCCCCTCTTCCCCACGTTCTCCTTTGTGCCCTACTACCTCTGGTCCCGGCCCTCGGGCGAGCTCAGCCGCCGCTGGTATGCCAGGTCGTGTGCCGTGGTCAAGGCCAGGGGGGTGAGAGCCGGAGAGCCAGTAAGAGCTCCTGAGTCGTGATGCTCAGGAGCCCCCCTTTCAACGCGCATGCGGATTGCATGGGGGAAAAGGGAGCTCGCGGTGCCGCCTGCCGTCATCCTCAGGAGATTCCTGCAAGCCAGCACAAGGAAAGACACAGTTTGCCATTATGGTTGCCGGGCGGCCACTGATTGCTTTGCCAGAGAATGGAGGCACTGAGGGCCCGGTGAGGTGGCGCGTGTGCCTAGGGCTCGGCCGCTCAGATTTGTCGACGTTGCAGGGACGGACCCGTGCACAAGCGCCGTGCCAGCATGAGTAGCCCCTGTGGGAGGTGAGAGTCAAACATGTGATAGTCATAGGTAGATTAAGCATGGAAATCATACTGGCTTAAGTAAATGCAGGGAAGATACATGCCACTGGGTCAGGCCCGAGCGACTTGGGGATGATGCAGCCCGAGGGGCTCCCCCAGCAAGGTAAGCTAAAGACATGAAAAGGGATACATGCCACAGGGACGGACCCACGTGGCCTGGGAATGATGCAACCTTGAGGGCGCTCCCAGCTAAACAAACTTGGAAAATTTCACCTGATTCTGTTGATGAAGGAGAGTTGGGGTAGCTGAAGGTACGCGGCGAAGGGGTCGCTCCTCATGAGCCACCGGGGCCCTGAGCCTCGGGAGGCTCTGGGGGTCTGGGCGGTTCCTTGAGGACCGTCTCCATCTCCGTCAGGACGGCGTGGCGCCTGGCCTCCTGAGTCGCCAGGGCGCGCCGCAGGTTGCGCTGATAGGCGGACGCCACGCTCGGCAGGCCAAAAGTCATGCGAACGTAGCTGTGCGGTGGGCCCTCGCAGCGTCCCACGCGCGAAGGCCAGAAGAGCTCCTGAGATGCGGCCCTGTTGAGCCCTGGGACGTCGATGAAGACGTGCAACCCGGCATCCTCGCCTGGATGGGGAGCTGCGCCTGGTGAGCGGCGGCCGCCGCGCATGGCCCTTGCGTCTTGCAGTTCCTGAGTGGTCTTGGTGATGAACTCCTGAGCGGTGGGCGCTCCTCGCCCTGTGTTCTCCTGATGGAAACGTGCCGCGAAGCATGCCTCCAAGTGGTGCCCAAGCGCCTCCCTCGTGATGTTGGCAAAGTCTGAGGCCCTCCAGAAGAGAGCCCCCGAGCCCTGCCCGAGGAGGGAGGCGCCCCAGGTGCGGGCGCCGATCCTGACGAGGCGCCGCTTGCCTGAGGCCCTGCGCGGTGCAGCTGCTTCTTCTTCTTCGGGTTGGCCTCAGGAGGGCAGTCGCCCTTGCTATCGGGGTCGTCGATTGCTGCAGCTTGGAAGGCACGCTCGAGGGAGCACACCGCGTCTCTTTCTTCGCACGGGACTGTGATGATTCCGCCGCTTCTTGGCATCTTGAGGACATTGTAGCTGTGATGGGTCACCGCCATGAACTTGGTCAGGGCTGGGTACCCGAGGATCGCATTATATGGCAGGCGGATGTGGGCGACGTTGAAGTCGATGAGCTCGGTGCGGTAGTTGTCGCGCTGTCCGAAGGTGACAGGAAGGCGGATATGCCCGATCGGGGTGGTGGAGCCGTCGGTCACTCCTGAGAAAGGCTTGGTGGGCTAAAGCTGATCATACGGCACTTGGAGATTGTCAAACATGTCGACGGACAGGACATTGAGCCATGCGCTACCATCGATGAGGGTCTTGGTAACTTGCACGGTGCTGATGACTGGTGAACAAAGCATCGGGAGGGCGCCAGCGGTAGCCGCGCACTTGAGCTGATCTGCCGAGCTGAACGTGATGGGGCACTTGGACCATGTGAGCGGGCGCATGGCCTCGAGCTTGGGGAGGACTGCATTCACTTCACGGACAAACTGTTTGAAGATAGGCTGTGAGGCCGGGGCTTGAGCTCCGCCCAGGATGCAGGCGATAGCACGCGGCTCCTGGAAGCCCCCAACCCCCTCATCTTGATGGTGGTCGTCATTAATTCCTTCTCGGTGGTGGCAGTAGTGGAGGAAGACCGGCGTTGCCCTGAGGACCATCCTCACGAGGCTGATCCTTCCAGGTGCCCTCGCGAGGCTGATCCTGCCAGCGGTCCTCACGAGGCCGGTCGCGCCACTCCTGGCGCGGGCCATGGTCATCCCAGCGTCCGCCACCACGTCCTCCTCCTCGGCCGTAGCCCCGGTCGTTGCGCTCGGGGCGTCGACCGAAGCGTCCTTCTCGAATGGCTCTAAGCTCCTGACAGTCGCTGGTGTTGTAGCTATGCAGGTTATGGAAGGCGCAGAACGGTCGACTGCTCTTGGATGACTCGGGCTGGTCCCTGCCGCGCTTCGTGTCCGGCTCCGCCGCGAGCACGGCTGCTCCCTTGCGCTTCACGTCCTTGGCCTTGGCTTTCTTCTCCTCCGGGTCCGCAGCCGGGAGCTCGAGGAGGGAGAGGCGCCCCTCCTCAGCTCCTGCGCACTTGGTCGCCAGGTTGAACAGCTCCAGAGACGTGCATAGCTCCTCGTGGATGGCGAGCTCCTCCTTCATCTTGATGTCGCGGACGCCATCAGAGAACGCGGAGATGATGGACTCGTCCGTCACCTTGGGGATCTTGAGGCGAACGTTGTTGAAGCGCTGGATGTACTTCTGGAGGGTCTCTCCTGGTTGTTGCTTGACGCGGCGTAGGTCACCCGCGGCTGGTGGACGGTCGCGAGTGCCCTGAAAGTTGGCAACGAAACGGTCGCGCATCTCGTCCCAGGAGGAGATCGAGCCTGGAGGCAGGTTCAGGAGCCAGGAGCGGGTGCCATCCTTGAGAGCCATGGGGAACCAGTTCGCCATGACTTTCTCGTCGCCGTTGGCCGCCTCGATGCTCAGCTCGTAGAGCTGCAGGAACTCTGCGGGGTCGGGGGTGTCGTCGTAGCGAGGAGGCAGATCCGGCTTGAACTTGCCCGGCCAGGCGACGCTACGCAGCTCAGGGGTGAAGGCGCGGCAGCCTACCGCGGTCACCGGGACTCGGCGTTGGTGGAGAACTTGTTCTTGATGGGGTCCCCGCACCGCCACCGCAGGCGGCACGCGGTCTTGCCGTGGTGGTGCAGGGAGCGCGGGGGCGTTTTCTCGTGGCCGAGGGACTTCTTGGCAACTTCTTTCTTCTTGCGCGGGCGCCGGACGCGGCAGGTCGCGCCGTGGGGCCGCGTGCCTTGGCGCCAAGACTCCGTCTTGGGGGCAGAGGTGGTGGAGGCGCTCCATGGGCCACGGCGCCCGTGGCTGGCGGGGGCGAGGCAGCGAGAGGGACGGCGTAGGGGAGCCCCCTGCGCCGCTGACAAGCTCGGCGATGCGGTCGAGCCAGTCCTCGTAGAGGTCGTCGACGGGGCGGTAGCGCAGGAGCTCGCGCGCCATGCATAGAGCGGCCTGCGCGTCCACGGGAGCGCGACGAGCGTGGGATGACGAACCGGCCGGGGTCAGCGATGGAGTGGCGGTGCGGCCGTCCCACCGCACCGAGGGGTGCAGCGAGGATGCTTGCTGCTCGTTCCCCGTCGGGCCGGTGGCGGCGTTGGCGGCAGGCGACAGAGAACGACGGGGCGCGCGTCCGCCATGGGGACAGAGCCGTCTGAGCAACGTGGGCGGCGAGGGCAGCCCGGCGCTCAGCGCGAGCGCGGCGCGCATCCGCCATGGAGACGATGAAGCAACTGGACGCGGAGCAACGGAAGGGAAGTTTCGGCGCACCCCTACCTGGCGTGTCAAATGTCGGATCTCGGGTTCCGGCAAAACCCTCAAGGTTCGAACACTGGGGTGCGCACGAAAATCTCCCCCCTACCGATCCACGTCCTAGCTTCGCTAAGATTTCAAGGGCTAACTCGACGAACTCACAACACAAAAAACACAAGATTTATACTGGTTCGATGCCTCTTGCTGTGGTGGCTAGCCCTATTTATAGTGGCTCTGGTCCTCTCCCCAAATATTGAGCGGGAAGGGAGCCAACAATGGCCAATTTGAAAGGGGACAACTAGTACATCTTATCCTGACAAAAGCAGTCTTCACCTGCAAAAGGCTCTGGTGGTGACGCCGCCTTGGGCTCCGTGGTGACCTCCATCTTGCCGTCCGGCTGGTCTTGGTCTCGTTGCACTGATATGGAAACCTTTGCTTGACGCCTCGGTACTCCGCGCCTGCGTTTGCCTCCTTAGCACCAAAGAGAAAACAAGGACACTGTGCGCGCTGACGCCCGCCTGGCGCCCGCCTGATCTTGATCGTCATGGCTCACGTTACGAGAACCTCGCGAGGTTTGCCTCGCCTTGATCTCTCCGCCCCTCGCGAGCCAGCCTGGCGAGGCCGCTCCTGAGGAGGCCTTGTGTCGTCCGCCTCGCGAGGCTTGGCCCCTCGCGAGGGACTTGAATGCCTTGATGAAGATGGGCCGTACGGAGCTGCTAGCAGAGCCACGCCGTGGGCCACAGGCAGGCAAGTCTTGGGACCCCCGTTCCTAGAACGCCGACATAGTATATTATTTTGTGAAAACATTTATATTTTTATCTACGTTTCAGTATCACCAACGTACATCTTTTTGGTCTCTTCCGGTCATAGAGGAGTGTTAGCACACCAATAATCCAACCAATATGTTTCTGTAAATTATTGTTGTTGTATCAGATTATGTGAACCTCCTTTGGCTTGAAAAATATTACTTTGTTTTACAGATAATTTATGAATAATAAGTTAAGACCTCCTTTTGTGTTTACAAGGCCTACACGCATTTTTTTAGTCCATTTGACTAAATAATAATAATTATGTCATAATAATATATCACTATCTATAGCAATAAATAAAGACCCAAAGGGGGTGGATTCAATAAATCTCGACCATCAAACCATGTTAATCGAACAACCTATATGTTTCAGTGGTGAGCACTCGACATGTTAGCGTGCAATTAACATCGTACCAAATATGAACATCTACACTATCCACTTAATTAACACGTAATTGATATCCTATCTAGTATCGATGTGTAACTAATTTTCTCTTTAATATCAATGTGCATTCCACATATGCATTTACCAGTTCATGTTAAAACATGTTTCCCATGCTGTCTTTTTTTATGGCACGCAACTCATAAAAATTATTTGGTTTAACTGGTTTTGTTTTCTTGAAAAGGAGGGTTTTCCCCTGGCCTTTGCAATGGACGATGCACACAACCATTTGGTCTAACTTGTTGTAAAATAATTCTCAAATGTGTGTGTGCTTGTAAACCTAAAAGAATGGAGAGATGAGTTTTAGCTCAGTTTTCTCACATTAACTGAACAACTCTCTTCTTCTAATATGAAATGACAGAGCTCCTGCCCTTGCCTCGGCAAGCATTTCAAGAAAAATAACGCAGGGAGAGATGAAGGAATGAATTAGCCAAGCCGTTATATTAAGATTGTGTGGTAGATTAGCAGGGGCCGGATGAATGCACAAATCAGAACTGCATACCAGAACACAAAAGGCAATCCAATTTCTCCATGTCCCTCTCAGTCCAACTCTAGTTAATCTTATCGCCAACCTCCTCCTCTACAACTACAACCTTATCGCCAACTTCAGCGGTCATTTTTGGCATGGACACTTGGCGGAAAAGAAAGCAAGGCCACCATATGTGTGCAGCTGCCAAGAAGGAAAAGCTATAGCCAGGGAAAGGGAGTGGAATGCGGTTGCTTCTTCCACCTGAAAAGAAAAGGCGCTTTTGAGCTAGCAACAGTCTCGGGGTACGGGGGTGGTTGCTGCGGCGTGCGGGGAGAGTGATGCGCGCATTCTCGTCGGCACCGGAGTGCGAGGAGAGAGTACGTGATGGAGATCAGTGGTTGCTGCGGCGTGCGCGACCACCAAAATCTAGCCGGAGTTTGCGCGGTCGTGGAGTAGTTTATTGGGTCGAAGAACGGGCGCGCCGAAGCCTCGCCGCTTTCGATACAGAGCAATGCGTTGCATGCGCGCGCGCGTGGGGAGCCTGAGAAAGAGCACGCTGGTTTGAATTTCGGTGGGCATCTTGGATGGTTTCCGTGGGTAGTGTGGTGTTGCTTGCCATCGTGTGTGATTCCGGGGGCTGATTAGACCGGTTGATTGACACGCGCGCTTAACAAGCCACACCTGCATCTTCCAAGAGACAAGCCAAATTTGATACGGCATGCATCTTGCTAATTGAGAAGGCACTAAGTTGGGTATGCGAAGTAGCTAGCTTACGTGAGTGAGGAAACACGATGAGGTGCACTCTTCGTTCTAGAGATGATCAGCGTGCCAATCTAGCACTCTGGCGCGACAGAGGCTAGTAGGATCTGAGTGTGTCTCTGGATCGATCCTTGTGTCGGACATGTGCAGGGTGGTGGGAGGCAAAATGCTTGCCCCTGGTCAAACGGAAGTGATATCGCCGTCAACCAATCCAATATATGCATGGCTACGCAGATAACATTATCTTTTCTTTCTATCTTCCACTCCTGCGGTCCTATCTTGTTAGTGTAGTACTTATTTTCTTCGATCTAGTAGATCCGAAGAGATATTGTTAGTTGTTACTTTCTCCATCCGGGTTTATCGGCCCCCTTCGTATTTTAGGTTGATGCCTGATAATCTATATTAACTAATAAAATATAATGCATATGTTAGTAAAGCATACATTTAAGGATTTGTATTCAAAAGAGGATTCACACGGTATATTTTTTTTGTCATGTATTATATATTTTATTAGTTAAATTTATGGTCAAAATTTAACCATATATATAAAGACGCTCAATAAGCCCGGACGGAAGGAGTACATACCTTTTTCTCACGGAAGGAGAAAGCTTTGTAATTAATTACGCAACATCGTGATTTCAATCATTGAGCAGCTAATGCTCAACACACTAACACAAGGTAGGTATTTTACATGATACACTAACAATTAAGCGTTTATGTTGTACCAATGAGCACTAATGCTCAAGTAAAAACCAAATTACTTTTCTAATTAAGCATCTTGCACTATACATCGCCTAACTAGTACTACCTCCGTCCTGAAATTAATTGTTGCTGACATTATTGTATTTAGACGTGTTTTAATGTGTAGATTCACTCATTCCGGCGACAGTTAATTCCGGACGGAGGGAGTACATGTTAGTGGAAGAACTATATATGTCTAATCGATGGTTTACCGTGCAAAATTCTCTCTACTAGCTATCGGCCCTAGGCACAAGCGGTAATTTTATCTCACTTCGGCTTTTAAAGGAAAAAAGGGGGCTATTTATGACTAGGTCAATGGAGTTGCATTTGCCAAACTGAAGTTGCACTTTTAAGAAATTGAATCAAACATGAGAAACTCAACGTAGGACCAACAAAATCCAAAAATAAATAAAATGCCTACTCACATGCGACCCTTGGGGTTGCGAAAAAATGTGTCAAGTGTAAGGTCATCACTAATATACTCGCATGTATTAATCAAAGTTGTCAAGTCATGTGGAAGCTGATAACCAATTGTTTTCCTTGTCGCTTTTGTGGGTAATGGAGGCGTTAACCAGGAATGTCCATATCATGGTGATTCATGCGGGTTATAGCTAGCTGACAAACACAAAGAGCATTACCACTCCATGGCAAGAGAAATGAAACATTTTGTGTTGTCCTTGTGATGATGATACAAGGATGCATGTTTGTTTGTTGTGTGTCGTTGCTTGCATCGGCTCCCTTTACATTCCCTTCTTCTTCTTCTTCTTCTTCTTCTTCTTCTTCTTCTTCTTCTTCTTCTTCTTGTTCTTCTTCTTGGTGTTATCTTTTGTGGTTGTGTGCATCCCCAATATATTGACCAGGTACTATATAGTGTTATTGCAAAAGCCGGTGTAATTCATATCATCTAGGTATTGATATATTAGCTTCTGTAAAAACAAAAGGAAATTTGTATCTAGATACGGCAACAGCTCGTACACAAATGCACACACCCAATAAGTTTTGCCCTGGTAGCTTGTCAAGTTGAGCATGTATCATGCTGCTTTTAATTAGGACACATCCTTGAATACTATTACATTTGGCGTCTGTTGTTGCAACGATTTGTTAATGTGCCAGCTCTTTTCTGCTAATTACATGCTCAACATTATTTTGAAACAAGGCTATATTGTAGTGTTATATAATTTCGATTTCTTAATGAGTTACAGTGACGCTATCTTAGCAATGACACATAATATACATGATGATGGAATAGAGAGAAACGGGAAATGAGAGAAATTGCCTTCTCTTACCGAAGAGCTAATATCTTAGTTTAAAAAAATGAGACACTCTCTCCATTGTACGAGATGTCTTCTTCTATTTTTTTAAAATTTTAGTTTTAATCACCCAATAATTTCAAGATCAGGTAAACATTTAGCGCTAGAGATAACCCATTGTATACCATGTCGTTTGTGGGAATATAACATGCTTTTATCCCTAATAACGTGAAATATATGTAAGGAGACCGCTTTTATCAACTAGTGTATATGTCGTTGGCTAGTGCTCAACTTTGAAACCTAAAATGTGTGGAAGAAGATAATCATCTTTCCTTAATGTGTGCTTTCATCTTGCTTGAAGACTTCTGTTTTGAATCAGAAACCCACGTTTCCACTAATACCATTTCCCCGAGTTTTGCAAGTAAAAAAATTTTTTGGCTTGTCCTTTAACAGTTTTGTGTGCCGTGTTGGACCAGATAGGTTGGCAAGTGCCATCATACAAAGGCATATATTTTTTTTTGCGGATAGAAAAATGTATTACTCAAGTAGTAGAAATGCTACGGTCTGCAATACAAAGGCATATGCATGGCAGCATTCTTAAAATAAAACACTAATTAAACCCATTTTGATAGTTGGAGTGGGTTAGGTTTCAAAATGTCAAACTTGTAATATATTGTATTTTATGTATTTATACTGTAGTTTTCATCATCTCTAGTAGTAATAGTATCACTACCGGCTTAAGTAAGTTTTGTACTTGGAGGACCACCGTACCGTACTCGCTCTTGCATTTAGTCAACTCGGTAGCCGGCCAAAAGAAATAAAACTCGGTAGCCGGCGGTCCGGGTGCACGGCAAATCGCGGATCCACCTCAGCATGCTCAACGCAAAAATTGCGTGTACAACCTGTGCCTGTCCGTGGCCATATTGTTTTCGCCCAAGGAAACGGGAGCTGCGAGGAGGCCTGGAGCGGGCGGGCGCGTGGCCGTACGGTCCCGGCACGAGCCGGCGCGTAGCCCAGCTGCGGCAGACCACGCGACCCCGGGCCCGCCAGCCAGTCACGCCCTACCAGACAAGCAGTGGACCCGCTGTGATCTCTGATTGCGACCCATCCAGTAAACTGCTGCCAAGTTTTCCAACCACCGCTAGCCCTAGCGAGACTGCGACCCGTCGGGGATGACCGAACAGCATACGGTTTTGTGCACTTCCTTTTTGTTTTACCTAACCCAGATGCATCCTTCGTTGTCCTCTAGTACATGCGAGGCACCATTGTTGCGCGGGCATGCACACACATTCAACGTAAGTTATCCCACAATAATTGCAGTACAATTGTTGCAAGTTATATACTTCCTCCGTCTAGGCGAGTAAGTCACCTTACGAAAACCAGATATTTTCAAAAATCTTAGGCGCAATACATTAAATTCCTTCCTCGTTTCTCTCCTAGCCTCGTACTGCTGCCCACTAAAACCATCAAGAGGAGGCGCCCGCAAGGAAAGGACCACTGCATGCATCGTGGCTGTGTGTTGATTAGGCAAGAGATTAAAACGATTTTGCATGCAGTACATACGCACGCGCATGGACAACTCAAACAGCAGCTAATAACTAGCGAGTCAATGCTGGTTTTCCTTCCGTTTAAAACAATGCTGTGATTGGAGGTTTCTTGGTCGAGGTGCTCCTCCTCGTCCAATCTCCAGCCACCTAGGTTGCGCTGCTCTTCCTAATATGACTTACCCACCTAGACGGAGGGAGTACTCCCTCCGTTTCTAAATATTTGTCTTTTTAGAGATTTCAAATGAACTATTACATACGGATGTTTATAGACATATTTTAAAGTGTAGATTCACTCATTTTACTTTGTATGTAGTCACTTGTTGAAATATCTAGAAAGACAAATATTTAGGAATGGAGGGAGTATATGTTTATTTAGTTGCAACGGATGCTTGACGGAGTCGAATAATAAAATGATGCAACCATGCAATCCTCACACTTCGATCTACCTTAGTCATGCGTATCTGCTAACGAAAGAATGACCATGTGCCTCGTTTGACGCAGAGGCAGAAAGTAGTGCTCCTTTTTGAAAAAAAAAAATCTGCTAACGAGAGGGAGTGGAACAAAGGAAACAATTGGGTATTGTTAACATGTCCTTAAGCCCAGCAGACAAGTGGCATATGGAATGCGAAATCGCGACTAGAATGTTCATTTATTATTAATCGTGGCACGTCAAGCTGTGGACATGCGATTATTTCCGATTGAATTGGAGCCACGGGTTCAGGTGGACTATACATGAATGAACGAAGTAAAGCACAGCCACATATTAGATCTGGTCACCATTTTGTACCAGTTGACATAATTGCACCCTTGCATGAGAACCATACCATACTGCTTCCTCCGTTCCTAAATAGTATAAGTCTTTCTGGAGATTTCAATATAAACCATGTACAAATGTATATAGACATATTTTAAAATATATATTCACTCATTTTGCCATTTTGCTTCGTATGTACTCCCTCCGTTTGAAACGGAGGGAGTAGTTCATATTGAAATCTCTAGGAAGACATATTTAGGAACGGGGGGAGTACGTTCCATGGTTGCACGTAATTAAGGGGTGTGAATTTGGTTTTCTTCCAAGTATGGTGGACTAGTTGCTTACTCCATATTCTGATTCTGAATCGAGAAATACACAGAGAGTTCAATGCGCAAGACATGCGTGCCACTGATCCGTGCGAACGGCTGAGTTAAACTTCATGTGCGTGGTGCATGATCTCACCATCTGTACAGAGCCAGTCAGTAGTTCGAACTAAAGGAGTCCTGACTCGAAGCGCTCTCAAGAGGCATGTGAGAGGGCAGAGGTGGACGAAGTTGATCAAGACATTCGTCGTATTTCTTTCAGTAGGCAGCAAGCATTTCACTTGAGCTGACAGTTATGGCAGCCTCTCCCGTCTCCATGAGACGAACACCACCACCACTGACTGGTTCACAACCATTCCAATAATACCTACCTCCATGGCATTTCGCATGATAAGATTGCGAACTACCCTAACTGCCCCCCAGTTAACTGGGCCGTGTGTTCTCTGTTTTTAGCTACTCCGTTCTAGTCATCCAGAGGATTCTCGCTTAAAATAACCTCATCTGAAGGCAGGATAACAGGAGATCACGTCACAAGATTATCAATTGCCAGGGTATATTTCAGCGTTCAGATTAGGTATGTCGGCCTCTTCAAACTTAGCATCAGCAATATGTGAGTGAATCTCAACTCTTCCCTTCCTTGGCTTTCTTAATTCCATCCTAATTCTCTGGATGTACAGAGGTTCAAGATAACCTTCAGCTTCTGATCTGGACGCTTCAGGGAGATCATAGTAAGAACAGAAGAATAGCTAAGCCATCATGCAAGTGGCCCACAAGGGGACAAACTTATAATTTGCGGTAAAAGCAGCAACGGCAGCATGTCATAATCGTACACAACATTTGAGACAGGATTTTTCAATGCCTTCCCTGTCTCGCTAAGCAGGCTGTTCTATAACCTGCGGGGCATGGGCCTCAAGTGCCCAATAAGAGATCTGGACAGGTACTTAAAACAAAAGGAACATAGGAATATCTAGCTACATAACCTGCATAAGGCATCAGACAGAAAACTGCAAACCAGGAAATTTGCTTCCTAGGTCTTGTGGGTTTTTGCCCACCTATTCTGCCTGCTGACAGAAAGATGAATACATCCAACTAGGTCATCAAGAAGGCATAAAGATTTTTTTGCCGTTTACATGGAGGGTTGCTTTGCTCTGAGAATTTAAATGATCTTCAGAAATTCACATGTTTGCTTTCCTCTCCCACCGTTCTTTAACATCAAGCCTGAAAATATGACATACGGGTGATAAGAGCGAGAGCCAATCGTTTCATTTCACACAAAAAGTGGTGGCAAGCTGGCACGTTAGCATTTGCCAGAGGTGGCCATAAGAAATGTCACACCTTGCTGGCTTACCACAGCTCCATTAGAACCATGGTAAAAGAAAGAGAAAAACTCGTCCTTTGAATCAGATTTCCTTAGTTTTCTCACAAGAGTTTATCTCATGTCCATCAGATTAAGTCGACCATAAAAAATCTCAAAATAACCTGTAGATAGCCTATTGGTAATTTGCAGTTTGAATCATTATTGCCCACTTTGTTCACAGCAAGTCAAATGGTGTCTTCTTTGTCAGATTCAGTCGTACAATGTATATGAACTTCTTGAATGATTTAAGGTGAAATTTAAGGGAATTCAGTGTTAATGAAGTTTTCCGATGAAGATGAACATGAACTGCCCGAATAGCAACTAAGTAGAGAGTAGCATGAGACTGCATGAGATAGTGGAAAACATAAGCTGTCACATAGTATGATACAGTACAGTGATGAAATAGTACCCCCAATGCAACTTCCTTTTGTTCCTCAAGGGCAGGGACGGTGCAAGATTCTGCAAATATGTGGGAATAAATCATCAAGCTATTTTTATGACAATGATATTTGTGAATTCCGTTAATTAATTAATGGGCTTGAAGAAACGATGATATGGCATCAAATCAATGATCTTGAATATATGAAGTATAATAAATGTCTTAAAGATGTAAATGTATCTCGTATGACAACCGAACAGCAACAAAGTTAACTCAATCTGGTATCAATGTAGACAAAGGGACACATCAACTTTTGATCCTATCGAGTCAATGTACATTCAACAGACAAAGACACAAAAGGTATTATAATTGCAATTATATTGCATTTTAAACCTATTTGGTAAACACTATGTAAGAAATAGACAGATGCCAACACCAAACAGGCACTTCTAGATAAAACCAATAAGAATCTAGATCATTAAATTTATGTTCATTTCGTGGCGAGACACTTTCTTCATCAGCCCATGACACCTACTCTGAACTAAAACCAGAACAATTATTTTGGAACGAAGGGAGTATTAACAAAAATAAGAAAACAACGTATATTTTGCTGCAACAACTGCAGAAATCGAGGTATAGCAGTTTGTTCCATTACCTGAGAAAATTTCAAGACCTAAAGACCAATTGAAATACGTTACCGGGACTTGAGAAATAAAAATTCTGCAGTAAATAGCTTTATTTCTACAGATAACCCTTTTCCTGTAACTAATTTTCTGTGCTACGATTAAAGGCCCAAGCAAAAGCAACAATCTTCACGAATTTAGATGAAAATAAGATAGCCAAGCATTTTCATAAGTATAACCAGACATACCGCTTGGGCTCCTGTAGTTGATGTTGTATGCTGTACATCTATTGCGGCACTATCAATTGATTTATCCTTATTATTAAATTTAGAATCATTGGCTACATTTGTATTCGCCCCAGTTCTTCCTACAAATTTCAAATACAACGAACAAATAGCTTAAAGATCTCCTGCAAAAAAGAAAAGAAAAAGAAACTGAACACAAGGTAATCGCAGATACATAAAGAGAGATACCTTTAGGTTTTCCTTTGGATTTTGTTTTTTCCTTTATTTGTAGCCATTTCTTGTGCAATTCCTGTAACATGAAAGATCAAACAATTTAGTTCGTATTTCTCAAAGCAAAAACAATACTATAGAGTTGGTAACTTCAGAAAAAAGGATAGAAACACTCTGAACAAACGTTTGGAAATTTGCCGTTTAATTCAGGGTTGAGATTCTTAAGGATGAGAAATTATGCTTTTCAACTGGAACTTCTCAAATGAAATTGTTGAGACCAGCATCTCATTAACAATCTATGTAATATGTATGGCACAAGAGAAAAAAATGACCCAAACAAAAACATCACATCCAGTTTAGCACAATATCTTTTCTATAATCTAACCCAAACTCTAGCAACAACAGGTTTCAAATAGGCATTTCACAGAAGTGCTAATATTATATTTCTCTCTCTTTTTTTGCCGTGTTTTCTCATTTATTACACTCATCAATGTACAACAGTGCAAGTACAGTATGCAGGATTCCTAACTAAAGCATAATATTGTGGCCTCTATGTTTTGACCAGAAATTTTGCAAGTTTTTTTTCCTTTAACTTCAACTAGTGCTAAACACAAAAACTGCACTCTTAACAATATCTGGGAGATTTATTGTCTTCAAATTTTGACGCCGAGCGGTCAATGGCTCGGCTAAAAACCTCTGGAAAACAACTGGATTTTGGATGCCTGTTCTGTTCCTCTATTGAAACACTTCCGTGTCCGGTCGTGTGGTCAAAAAGGCGAGCACTTCAACTATCAGAATTCAGAAGCTGAAGATATGTCTATGCTGGAAACAAATCAAACTATTCCTAACAATTTTCTATAAAAAGATCTGGATAAATTGGTTCATGGCAACGATGAGGGCAGCATAAGAAGAAAACACAACATGTCACCCCTAGACAAAGGTGCTACCGCCATTCTGTATGACTATGACATTGACATTAAAGCCTACAGCTTGAACATTTTCCTCCAGTAATTGAGGAGCAGGGAGGGAGGGAGGGACCAATTTTGCCCTGCCCTAGTGTGCCCTTCCAAAGTACAGTACTAATATGCTTCCTATAACGGTTAGAAAGAAGCATCCACCTGTGGGGAATCATGAACCTCACAAGATTCGCACTGAACATTCGAGAAATCTACTGTAAGTAAGAGAAGAAAACCTTAAACTTGTCGAGCTGATCTTGGGACAGCTTGGAGGGCTTGAATTCCGGATCGAGGAGCCTACTGGATGCGAGCGCATCCTCCTTTCCCTTCGCCTCGTCGCCTTCGTCAGCATCTCCTCCGCCTCCGCACCCCATCTCTTGCTTTGCCTTTTTCTTTCTTTCTTTCTCTCTTTCTTTTTCTGTCTTCCTTGCTTGTGTTGTCGCTTCCTGGGCTCGTACCTAAGAGATAGGCTGGGCCTGATCTTGGCCCAAAGGTTCGTATGGTGGTCGGGCCTGATATCACCTTCTTCTGCTTGTATGGTCGGGTCCGATCTTGGCCCAATGTTTGTGGATTTTGAACCCCTCAAAAAAAAACTCAAAATAATAATAAATCCCCTCTCTGTATGTTTTTTCTTCCTCTCGGCGACGCACGACGGTGTTGTTGAGAAATCCACTTCCCCACCCTCGAACTCCGGCATGACAAGTTCGCGATGATCCACGGGCTGGCCTTGTCTCGGAGGAATAGGGGTAGGGTATCCCGCCCGGCGGAAGTTTCCTTCTTGGTCTAGGGTTCAAGATGGCCGGAAGCACGTCAAGATCCGGTGCTACGGATGATGATGCGGCCATGATGAAAAAGTTGGTGCTCTCGGAGGAGGACCCCGATGACGTGGTAATTGAAGAGGAAGATGCGATCTCGGAGGATTCCACTAGATGGATGGCAATTACCAGGGTTCATATGGAGAAGCCCTATAGTCAGTACTGGTTCTACAGAAATACGAGGGCCGCGTGGGATCTGACAAAGGAGATGAAGATTCGTCCACTTAATGATAATTTATACACGCTAAAATTCTCTTGGTTAAGCATTTGGGAACAAGTTATGGAAGGACCTTGGACCTTCCGGGGAAACGCGGTGATTCTGCCACCACATGATGGATTCTTGAAACCCTCGCCTTTCGCTTTGGATACAATAGAGATATTTGTTTAGATACAAGATCTTCTAGATGGCTACTATCCTCTGCACAAGTCTCTAGCACGGAAGGTAGGGGAGTTTGTGTACACTGAGCCAAAGTCGCAGGATTTTGAGGGAAATTCTTTAGGGTAAGGGTGAACATCAATGTTAATAAACCTCGCTTGCCCTCAAGCGAATGTTGAGCTCAATAATCATGACCACATGTTTATAGAGAGAGGTGTCGATAAACAAAATACAAACAAAGCATCATGCTCATTATTATAACAACAATTATTCCTCATAACACTTCTCATGATCAATTAATAATTCATTCACATGCTAAAGTATAAACAATAAACTTTCTTGAAAACTAATAAACTATGTTCTCAGTCACTGAGACAATTACTATTCACCAGGAAGAGTATATGTAAGAGCTTTTGGTTTAGCAAATTCAACATACTCAACTATCATATAGTCTTCCATGATTGCTGACACTCAAAGCATATTTTCAAAACAAACTTTTCAGTCAGACACAAAGGAAGATGGGGGTTTAATGTTTCACCTCCCAACTTATTTACCTCAAGGATAATATCAACAATAATAACTCATGATTACCTATATCCAACAGGATATATGTGCCTGGATCGTTACCTACCACATGAAGCTTGCTAAGTGGAGAATAATTGAGGGCGGAATAAGAATGAATACTATTGACTTTTGCATAGAAGTAAAAGTTAAAAAGTAAAAGATATGCCCTTCGCAGAGGAAAGTAGAGATTGTCATGCACTTTTTTAATTTGGATGCGCAAGCTCTTAATGCAAATGAATGTTACTTTATATTGCCCCTTCTGATAGCAACCTTTATTATGCAGTCCATCATTTTAATTGCCACTACTGTAGGATGGTCCAAACACGACACTACGATCAAAGACCCCTTCGATGAAACTGTGTGCGATGCCATAATCGCAAACGGTGGTGTAAAAAAACCCATCAAAAAAGGTGCAAAACGTTTGCGATGGCGGATGCATCAAACACGGTTCAGATTTTAGTTGCGTGTGCGATGTAGGGCATACGGTTCAGTTCAATTAACTGTTTGGATGAGGAGGAACAAAACAAACGGGCATCCAGATGAAGGTGTGTGCGATATACAACATACGATTCACTAGGATGAACTGTGTGTGATTAGGCAACACAATGGAAACGGTTCAACTGAATTTCAGTTATATATATATATAACTGAAATAAACATTCAATTACATAAGTGACTATACAGATCATTCGCACATACCTCAATAAACAATTGCATGCATTCTGAAGTAGGAGAAACGATCGTCTAGTCTCTTGTGACGCTCCCGCTACTGCTATGTGGCTCGATCCCTCGTTTGGGTCAGGAAGAAGACAGTTCCTCACGTCAATGATCCGCCTGTACATCTCGTAGCTTGTGTACGCGTCCATGGCCGCGTACTTGACATGTTGTTCATCCAGTCTCTCATGCCACACACTGTGCCAGGCGTTCTTGTCCTTATTGCTCTTATTCTTCATCTTCATGTAGTAGGGGTCGATGATGGCCGAGGCGAGGTCAACTAGGGAGTTCAATTTCTTTTTGTCACTATCCCAGACCTTCTGGTGACGCTGGATGTTGACAAGATTCAGGCATTTCAAGCCCGAAACCTTGAGCGCTTTTAGATCGTTGGTGGTGTCCACCACAGCAAAACTGCAGTCAGAGCTGTTGATAAACCTGGAGAAACGCTCGAAAGGTGTTGTGGCCAGGTGGTAGTGGTAGACGAGGACGTCATGTCGCACGCACAACTGGGTGATGGCAACCTTCTGATCATGCCCGGCATGACCCATGGTGTACTCGAGGTCGAAGCAGACCACTTGGTACTTGTCCTCGGCAAGGAACTGCTCCATAGTTTGGATGGAGCTCTCCACCGAGACCGGAGCGTTCGTGTACACCACCGAGAGAGCCTTCCCCCTCACGTGGGTGTCCACGACGTGTTGCGTGGTGAACTGTCCGCCGTTGTCGTCGTCGGCCGCTGGGAGTGCCATTGGAGCCACGGGGAGCTCCATTGGAAGCGCTGGATGTCCTCTCTGTATGTGTCCTCGTGGGTGTGCTTATTGTGTCGTGTGAGACGAGAGATGAAGGTAAATGGCTACAGGAATAAAAGGGGGTCGGGCGGCGTGGATTCTCGACGTATCCGCATGACAGTTTTTGCACCGGGTAACTGCATCGTTGCGCCGCGCCTGGCGCAACCGCATGCACACAAACGTGCGTGATCGTGCGCCGGCCCCAAACACTGGCAACACGCGTGGAGGGACGAGGGCAGAGCACCCGAAGGGACGCGAGAGCAGAGCGCGCGCGGCGGGACGTGAGTAGAGTGCGCCGCGGCTGCCTGAACCGCAAGCAACCACACGCATAGAGCAGTTGAACACGCAGGAAATGGTCACCTACAAGCCGGCCGACAGTTGCGTCGCTGCGTAGAGAGCGGTCGTGTGCTACCACCTCCACTACAAAAAAAAGACACATCCATGATTGAGGGAGTCTTGGACTAAGGGGTCCTCGGGCGTCCGGCCTGTTATTCATTGGGCCGGATTGATGGGCTGTGAAGGTATGAAGGCCGAAGACTATACCCGTGTCCGGACTGGACTCTCCTTGGCGTGGAAGGCAAGCTAGGCGACCAACTATGAATATTCCTTCTTATGTAACCGACTCCATGTAACCCTAGATCTCTCCGGTGTCTATATAAACCAGAGAGAGTAGTCCGGATAGGCAGATACTCATTACCATAGTCATACAGGCTAGACTTCTAGGGTTTAGCCATTACGATCTCGTGGTAGATCAACTCTTGTAACACTCATATTCATCAAGATCAATCAAGCAGGAAGTAGGGTATTACCTCCATAAAGAGGGCCCGAACCTGGGTAAACATCGTGCCCCCCGTCTCCTGTTACCATCGATCCTAGACGCACAGTTCGGGACCCCCTACCCGAGTTCCGCCAGTTTTGACACCGACATTGGTGCTTTCATTGAGAGTTCCACTGTGCCGTCGACAAGAGGCTTGATGGCCCCTTCAATCGTCGATAATGACGCTGTCCAAGGAGGAACCTTCCTCCTCGGACAGATTTTTGTGTTCGGCGGCTTCTACTGCGGGCCAACTCGCTTGGCCGTCTCGAGAAGATCGATAGCGATGCCCCTGGCCACCAGGTCAGATTTGGAAGCTTGAACTACGTTGCGGATACCCGTGGAGACTTGATCTTCAATGGGTTTGAAACCGCAGCGATCGCTCCCCCTCGTCCCGATGAACATGACTTATATCTGTTATCGGATTACATCGAGGAGGTGGATCCTGTTGCTGCAACGGCCTCAGAACCGAAGCAGATCGTGCCCTCCGACGCCACAAAGTCCGTGGCGTTGCAGCCACACACGGACTCGACATCCTGCAATGCTTGCGTCAATGGAACTCCGGACTCGTCTCCGGCTATACGTTCCGGACCAGGTACGCCTGCGGACACCAAGCTGGATCGGTTATCGCGCCGTAGACATCTTCCAGCATTCACCTTTGGGTGACGTGCTAAACTCTTTAAAGAACTTGTCCTTGGAGGAGGACTCACAGCCGAACTATGTTCGGTTCGAGCTAGAGGCGGATGACGAGGAATTTTGCTTCCCACCCGCCACCCACTTCATAGCCACTGTCGATGACTTAACCGACGTGCTTGACTATGGCTCCGAAGACATCGACGGCATGGACGATGATGCCGACAAGGAGCAAGGCCAAGACCCGCCATTTACTGGACGTTGGACGGCCACCTCTTCGTAGGACGTGTACATGGTTGATACACCTAAAGGAACTGGCGACGACAGAGAAGAGCCAGATGCGAATAAAACCTCTGAGACGCGGTCCAAGCACCGGCGGCCCAAAAGCCGCTCCAAGCCCCGTCGCTCAAAGGATGGCAACACTGGCACCGGAGAAAATAGTACTCCGGGCGACACCGAAAACAATGAAGACCCTGTCAGAGCTGCATCCGAACAGGAGGAACACGACAACAGGGAAGATAACCCTGATGAATAGGCCATAGAAGATGACTCGGAGGACGATAGTTACCATCCACCCTCCGAGGGGGAGACAAGCCTCGGCAACGAAGACTTCATCGTGCCTGAGGATCCTCTGGAGCAGGAGCGCTTTAAGCTTCAGCTCATAGCCACTGCAAGAAGCCTGAAAAAGAAACAGCAACAGCTTCAAGCTGAACAAGATCTGCTCGTCGACAGATGGACTGATGTACTGACAGCCGAAGAATACGGCCTCAAGCGCCCAGCCAAGAGCTACCCGAAACGCAGACTGCTACCTCAATTCAATGAGGAGGCGTCGGAGCACATATCTCCCTTGCGTAATGCTGAACGACCAGCACGTGGTCGAGACAGGGCGGCCGACCGGCCACCCCGCGGTCGGGATAAAGCGGCAACTCAGGCCGAACAGCAGCCCGCCCCACCGCCGTGTAAAAATAGGGACGGAAGAGTTCGGGGTCATACGTACGACCTCCGGCAGACCCTGGACAGTAGAGCAGGACACACAAGATCGATCTACGGATCGCGAGGACGTGCCTCGAGGCACGAGGACGGCTACCTATTTGGACGTGACAAACCTGACCATGCCCGAGCCGAATGCCGCAGACGGACTCCATCAGAGCTACGCCACGATGCGGCCCGATACAGAGGCGCCGGACACCCTCTCTGCTTCACAGATGAAGTACTGGATCATGAATTCCCCGAGGGGTTCAAGCCCGTCAACATCGAATCATACGACGGCACAACCGATCCTGCAGTATGGATCGAGGATTTTATTCTCCATATCCATATGGCTCGAGGAGATGACCTCCACGCCATTAAATACTGATGACCCACAAGTATAGGGGATCTATCATAGTCCTTTCGATAAGTAAGAGTGTCGAACCCAACGAGGAGTAGAAGGAAATGATAAGCGGTTTTCAGCAAGGTATTCTCTGCAAGTACTGAAATAAGTGGTAACAGATAGTTTTGTGATAGGATAATTTGTAACGAGCAACAAGTAATAAAAGTAAATAAAGTGCAGCAAGGTGGCCCAATCCCTTTTGTAGCAAAGGACAAGCCTGGACAAACTCTTATATAAGGAAAAGCGCTCCCGAGGACACATGGGAATCATCGTCAAGCTAGTTTTCATCACGTTCATATGATTCGCGTTCGGTACTTTGATAATTTGATATGTGGGTGGACCGGTGCTTGGGTGCTGTTCTTACTTGAACAAGCATCCCACTTATGATTAACCTCTATTGCAAGCATCCGCAACTACAACAAAAGTATTAAGGTAAACCTAACCATAGCATGAAACATATGGATCCAAATCAGCCCCTTACGAAGCAACGCATAAACTAGGGTTTAAGCTTCTGTCACTCTAGCAACCCATCATCTACTTATTACTTCCCAATGCCTTCCTCTAGGCCCAAATAATGGTGAAGTTTTATGTAGTCGACGTTCACATAACACCACTAGAGGCTAGACAACATACATCTCATCAAAATATCGAACGAATACCAAATTCACATGACTACTAATAGCAAGACTTCTCCCATGTCCTCGGGAACAAAAGTAACTACTCACAAAGCATATTCATGTTCATAATCAGAGGGGTATTAATATGCATATAGGATTTGAACATAGGATCTTCCACCAAATAAACCAACTAGCATCAACTACAAGGAGTAATCAACACTACTAGCAACCCACAAGTACCAATCCCGGACTTGGAGACAAGAATTGGATACAAGAGATGAACTAGGGTTTGAGAGGAGATGGTGCTGGTGAAGATGTTGATAGAGATTGCCCTCTCCCGATGAGAGGAACGTTGGTGATGACGATGGCGATGATTTCCCCCTCCCGGAGGGAAGTGTCCCCGGCAGAACAGCTCTGCCGGAGCCCTAGATTGGTTCCGCCTCGTGGCGGCGGAGTCTCGTCCTGAAAGGTTGCTTATGATTTTTCTTCGGGCGAAAGACTTCATATAGCAGAAGATGGCCACCGGAGAGCCAACAGGGGGCCCACGAGGCAGGGGCGCGCCCCCACCCTCGTGGGCAGGTGGTGCCCCCCCCTGACGTATTTCTTCCGCTCAATATTTTTTATTATTTCCAAAAATAACTTTCGTGGAGTTTCAGGACTTTTGGAGTTGTGCAGAATAGGTCTCTAATATTTGCTCCTTTTCCAGCCCAGAATTCCAGCTGCCGGCATTCTCCCTCCTTATGTAAACCTTGTAAAATAAGAGAGAATAGGCATAAGTATTGTGACATAACGTGTAATAACAGCCCATAATGCAATAAATATCGATATAAAAGCATGATGCAAAATGGACGTATCAACTCCCCCAAGCTTAGACCTCGCTTGTCCTCAAGTGGAAGCCGATAACGATAAATATGTCCACATGTTTAGAGGTAGAGGTGTCGATAGAATAAAATACGGACATGAGGCATCATGGTTAATCTTATAACAGCAACATATATGGATATTGTCATATGATTTCTTATGCTCAAGTAATAATCTACTCACAATGCAAAGTATGAATCAAAAACTTTATTGAGAACTAACAAACTATAATCTCAGTCATTGAAGCAATTGCAATTTATCATAACATCAGAAAGAGTCTATGTCAGAGCTTTTTAGCAAGTCCACATACTCAACTATCATTTAGTCTTTCACAATTGCTAACACTCACGCAATACTTGTGGTTACGGAATTTTAATCGGACACAGAGAAACATAGGGGCTTATAGTTTCGCCTCCCAACCTTTTACCTCAAGGGTAATGTCAACAATAATAGTTCATGCTAACTTACATCCAATTAGATATATATATATATATATATATATATATATATATATATATATATATATATATATATATATATATCAGGATCTTTCCAACACCCTGTGCTTGCCAAAGGATAAAATGTAAAAAGGAAAGGTGAAGATCACCATGACTCTTGCATAAGGTAGAAGATAATAGTAACAGATATGCCCTTCGCAGAGGGAAGTAGAGGTTGCCATGCGCTTTTATGGTTGGATGCACAAAATCTTAATGCGAAAGAACGTCACTTTATATTGCCACTTGTGATATGAACCTTTATTATGCAGCCCGTCGCTTTTATTTCTTCCACATCACAAGATCGTACAAAGCTTATTTCCTCCACACCAATCAATCATACATATTTAGAGAGCAATTTTTATTGCTTGCACCGATGACAACTTACTTGAAGGATCTTACTCAATCCATAGGTAGATATGGTGGACTCTCATGGCAAAACTGGTTTAAGGGTTTTTGGAAGCACAAGTAGTATCTCTACTTGGTGCAAAGAATTTGGCTAGCATGAGGGGGAAAGGCAAGCTCAACATGTTGGATGATCCATGACAACATACTTTATCTCGAATATAAGAAAACATAACCCATTACGTTGTCTTCCTTGTCCAACATCAACTCTTTAGCATGTCATATTTTAATGAGTGCTCCCAATCATAAAAGATCTCCAAGATAGTATATTTATATGTGAAACCTCTCTTTCTTTATTACTTCCTATTAATTGCAACGATGACCAAAGCTATGTTTGCCAACTCCCAACAACTTTTAATCATCATACTCTTTCTATGTGAAGTCATTACTCTCAATAAGATCAATATGATATTTTTATTTCTTTTCATTATTTTCTCTTTTCTTTTATTCACTCAAGATCATAGCAAGATAATCAAGCCCTTGACTCAACACTAATCTTTATTATAAGCTCACAGACTCGATTACATAGAGAGATCATAAAGCAAAACTCAAACTAGATCATGCCATAAACTTTATTCTACTAGATCAAGATACTACTAATAGGATCGAACTAAGAAAAACGGTAAAGATAGTAGTGTGATGGTGATACGATACCGGGGCACCTCCCCCAAGCTTGGCAGTTGCCAAGGGGAGTGCCCATACCCATGTGATTATGTCTCCTTTGCTGGTGAAGAAGGTGATGTGATATTCTTGGCGATAATGCCCCTCAGGATACGATTCTCTTCCTCAAGCTTATTGAGTTGCCGCTTGAGATCCATTATCTCCTTACGAAGCTTTCCTGTAACAGCCAAAGCTCCTTGCACCCAAGGGTGTTGCATAGCTGCGGGAGAACAAGTGACACTCTTCTTCATATTTTCATAAGAAAGAAATCTAACATTGGAAGGGATAACCGAGTTTGGGATGGCTGAGCTCTGTAGTTCCCCCATCGTGAACCCAGCTTGGAAGCGAGAAGTGACTTCTTGATCATCCATGGCATCTATCCTCATCAAATCAGCCTCCATCTCTTCCTCCGTTGCTGGCCCAAAGTGGTCAGCATCGCTGGTTGTCCTTGGTCTCGATGCTGGGTGTGACACCCGGCTCTCCCCGACTAACTCTTGAGAAGACATCTTGCTCTAATCTGCAACAGCAACAGCTCGAAACAAGAACAGAGGATAATTGCGTGATACAGGGGTCAAAACCTTCGGGAGATTATATAATGAATTTTTAACAACCAAAATGCGTATCGTGCAAGAAAACGGAGTCCAGAGAGCGCACGAGGTACCCACGAGGTAGGGGGGCACGCCCAGTAGGGTAGGGCGCGCCCTCCACCCTCGTGTCCTTCCCGGACTGCTTATTATTTTTCTATTTTTCTAAATATTCCAAAACGGAGAAATATTGACTTAAAAACTGTTTTGGAGTCGGTTTACTTACCGTACCGCATACCTATTCCTCTTTGGAGTCTGAAACGTTCCGAAAGTGTCCCTTATGTATTCCTCCGGGGTTACGGTTTCAATAACATTAGTTTCAACATTTATAGGATTACCTGAGATATAATGTTTGATTCTTTGACCGTTCACCACCTTCAGATTTGTGCCTTCGAAGTTGTTGATTTTTATGGCACCGGAATGATAGACCTTCTCGATAACGTAAGGGCCTTCCCATTTAGAGAGAAGTTTTCATGCAAAAAATCTTAAACGAGAGTTGTATAGCAATACATAATCACCTACATTAAACTCACGCTTTTGTATCCTTTTGTCATGCCATCTTTTAACTTTTTCTTTAAACAATTTGGCATTTTCATAAGCTTGGGTTCTCCATTCATCAAGTGAGCTAATATCAAATAACCTCTTTTCACCAGCAAGTTTGAAATCATAGTTGAGCTCTTTAATAGCCCAATATGCCTTATGTTCTAGTTCGAGAGGTAAGTGACATGCTTTTCCATAAACCATTTTATACGGAGACATACCCATAGGATTTTTATATGCAGTTCTATAGGCCCATAATGCATCATCAAGTTTCTTGGACCAATTCTTTCTAGACCTATTGACAGTCTTTTGCAAAATTAATTTGAGTTCCCTATTACTCAATTCTAATTGACCACTAGACTGCGGGTGATAAGGAGATGCAATTCTATGATTAACATCATACTTAGCAAGCATTTTATGGAAAGCACCATGAATAAAATGTGAACCACCATCAGTCATTAAATATCTAGGGACTCCAAACCTCAGAAAAATAACTTCTTTAAGCATTTTAATAGAAGTGTTATGATCAGCACTACTAGTTGGAATAGCTTCTACCCACTTAGTAACGTAATCAACGACAACTAAAATATGTGTATATCCATTAGAGGCAGGAAAAGGTCCCATATAATCAAAGCCCCAAACATCAAATGAAAAATTTACGGGCATCCTTGAAGAGAGTAGGCCAATAAAAACCAGATTGCAATACCTTATGTGCAGTTCTATCTCCAACGTGGTGTCCTCCATAAGCCTCGGAGTGACACTTGCGTAGGATCTGTTCCTGTTCATGCTCAGGTACACAACGTCTAATAACACCATCTACTTCTTCTTTATAAAGATGTGGGTCATCCCAAAAGTAATGTCTCAAGTCATAGAAAAACTTTTTCTTTTGCTGGTATGTGAAACTAGGTGGTATAAATTTAGCAACGATGTAATTAGCATAATCAGCATACCACGGGGTACTACGAGAGGCATTTATGACATTTAATTGCTCATCAGGAAAGCTATCATCAATAGGTAGTGGGTCATCAAGAACATTTTCTAACCTAGACAAGTTGTCTGCAATGGGGTTCTCAGCTCCCTTTCTATCAACAATATGCAAATCAAATTCTTGTAGCAAGAGAACCCATCTAATAAGTCTAGGCTTAGCATCTTTCTTTTCCATAAGATATTTAATAGCAGCATGATCCGTGTGAATAGTTACTTTAGAATCTACAATATAAGGTCTGAACTTATCACATGCAAATACAACTGCTAAGAATTCTTTTTCAGTAGTAGCATAATTTCTCTGAGCATTGTCTAGAGTTTTACTAGCATATTGAATAACATTTAATTTCTTATCAACTCTTTGCCCTAGAACAGCACCTACAGCATAATCACTAGCATCACACATAATTTCAAAGGGTAAATTCCAATCAGGTGGCTGAACAATAGGTGCAGAGATCAATGCTTTCTTAAGTATTTCAAATGCTTCTACACAGTCATCATCAAAGACAAATGGTATATCTTTTTGTAATAAATTAGTCAGAGGCCGAGAAATTTTGGAGAAGTCCTTAATGAACCTCCTATAAAATCCGGCGTGACCAAGGAAACTTCTTATACCTTTAATGTCCTTGGGACATGGCATCTTTTCAATAGCATCAACCTTGGCTTTATCAACTTCAATTCCTCTTTCAGAAACTTTATGCCCCAAGACAATACCTTCATTAACCATAAAGTGGCACTTTTCCCAATTCAAGACAAGATTAGTTTCTTCACATCTCTGCAAAACTCGATCAAGGTTGCTCAAGCAATCATCAAAAGAGGATCCATAGACGGAGAAATCATCCATGAAAACCTCACAAATCTTTTCACAAAAGTCAGAGAATATAGCCATCATGCATCTTTGAAAGGTAGCAGGTGCATTACATAAACCAAAAGGCATACGTCTATAGGAAAAAGTACCAAAAGGGCAAGTAAAAGTAGTCTTTGATTGATCATTGGCTGACACAGGTATTTGAGAGAAACCAGAATAACCATCTAGAAAGCAAAAATGTGTATGTTTGCATAATCTTTCTAGCATTTGATCGATAAAAGGTAAGGGGTAATGATCCTTTTTAGTGGCTTTATTTAATTTGCGGATAATTACCATCCTATAACCTGTAATAATTCTTTGCGGGATCGATTCATCTTTATCATTAGGAACGACGGTAATACCTCCTTTCTTAGGGACGCAATGGACAGGACTTACCCACTGACTATCAGCAACGGGATAAATTATACCTGCCTCAAGGAGCTTTAGTATTTCCTTTCTTACCACTTCTTTCATTTTAGGATTCAGCCGTCGTTGATGATCACGAACTGGTTTGGCATCTTCTTCCAAATTTATTTTATGTTGACATAGAGTGGGACAAATGCCCTTAAGATCATCAAGAGTATATCCAATAGCAGCACGGTGCTTCCTCAGAGTTTTCAATAATCTCTCTTCTTCATGCTCTGAAAGGTTAGCACTAATAATAACAGGATATATCTTTTTCTCATCAAGATAAGCATATTTAAGAGTATCAGGCAACAATTTAAGCTCAAACACGGGATCACCCTTGGGTGGAGGAGGATCCCCTAGGATTTCAACAGGCAAATTGTGTTTCAGGATGGGTTCCTGTTTAAAGAATACTTCATCTATTTCCCTTCTTTCATTCATAAACATATCATTTTCATGGTCTAGCAAATATTGTTCTAAGGGATCACTAGGAGGTACGGCAATAGAAGCAAGACCAATAATTTCATCCTTACTAGGTAATTCCTCTTCACGGTGTTGCCTACTAAATTTAGAGAAATTAAACTCATGAGACATATCACCCAAACCAATAGTAACTACATTCTTTTCACAGTCTATTCTAGCATAAACAGTGTTCAAGAAGGGTCTACCAAATATGATGGGACAAAAGCTATCTTGTGGGGAACCAAGAACAAGAAAATCAGCAGGATATTTAGTTTTCCCACACAAGACTTCAACATCTCTAACGATTCCCATTGGTGAAATAGTATCTCTATTGTCAAGTTTAATTGTGACATCAATATCTTCTATCTCAGCAGGTGCAATATCATGCATAATTTCTTTGTATAAGTCATAAGGTATTGCACTAACACTAGCACCCATATCACACAAGCCATGATAACAATGATCTCCTATTTTAACAGAAATAACAGGCACGCCTACCACAGGTCTATGTTTATCTTTAGCACAAGGTTTGGCAATTCTAGTAGTTTCACCGCAGAAATAAATAACATGCACATCAATATTATCAGCCAAGAGATCTTTAACAATAGCAATATTAGGTTCAACTTTAACTTGCTCAGGAGGTGTATAAGTTCTAATATTGCTTTTACGAACCACAGTTGAAGCTTTAGCATGATCCTTTATCCTAACAGGGAAAGGTGGTTTCTCAACATAAGAAGTAGGAACAATAGGACCATTATAAGTGATAGTCTTTTCTTCAACTTTAACAGGTGCAGCTACTTTTACTTCTATGGGAGGATGATATTTAAACCACTTCTCCTTAGGGAGATCAACATAAGTAGCAAAAGATTCACAGAAAGAAGCTACTATCTCAGAGTCAAGTCCATATTTAGTGCTAAATTTACGAAAAACATCGGTATCCATAAAAGATTTAACACAATCGAACTTAGGTGTCATACCTGACTCCTTACCTTCGTCGAGATCCCAATCTTTAGAGTTGCATTTAATTCTATCCAATAAATTACATTTGAATTCAATAGTCTTCATCATAAAAGAGCCAGCACAAGAAGTATCGAGCATGGATTGATTATTACGAGAAAGCCGAGCATAAAAACTTTGAAGAATTATTTCTCTTGAGAGCTCATGATTGGGGCATGAATATAACATTGATTTAAGCCTCCCCCAAGCTTGAGCGATGCTTTCTCCTTCACGAGGCCAAAAATTATATATATAATTGCGATCACGATGAACAAGATGCATAGGATAAAATTTCTGATGAAATTCCAATTTCAATCGTTTGCAGTTCCATGATCCCGTATCATCACATAGCCTATACCATGTCGATGCATCTCCCTTCAAAGATAAAGGGAAGACCTTCTTCTTAACAACATCATCGGGTATACCTGCAAGCTTAAATAATCCACAAACTTCATCCACATAGATTAGGTGCTCATCAGGATGCCTTGTTCCATCTCCTGCAAAAGGATTAGCTAGCAGTTTTTTTAACATACCCGAAGGAACTTCAAAGGGGACATTTTCATTTTCATTTTAATTTGCAATAGGTTCAGTAGGTTGAGGAGCAACTCTTTGCTCTACTGGTCGGGGTGAAGATACCCTGAACAAGCCCCTCAGAGGATTACTTTCCATAATAACAAGTGACAGTAAATTTCAGCACACTATATAAATTTTTCCTTACCAAATTCCACCTACCAAAGGCGCTTCATGCCCCGGCAACGGCGCCAGAAAAGAGTCTTGATGACCCACAAGTATAGGGGATCTATCATAGTCCTTTCGATAAGTAAGAGTGTCGAACCCAACGAGGAGCAGAAGGAAATGATAAGCGGTTTTCAGCAAGGTATTCTCTGCAAGTACTGAAATAAGTGGTAACAGATAGTTTTGTGATAGGATAATTTGTAACGAGCAACAAGTAATAAAAGTAAATAAAGTGCAGCAAGGTGGCCCAATCCCTTTTGTAGCAAAGACAAGCCTGTACAAACTCTTATATAAAGAAAAGCGCTCCCGAGGACACATGGGAATTATCGTCAAGCTAGTTTTCATCACGTTCATATGATTCGCGTTCGGTACTTTGATAATTTGATATGTGGGTGGACCGGTGCTTGGGTGCTGTTCTTACTTGAACAAGCCTCCCACTTATGATTAACCTCTATTGCAAGCATCCGCAACTACAACAAAAGTATTAAGGTAAACCTAACCATAGCATGAAACATATGGATCCAAATCAGCCCCTTACGAAGCAACGCATAAACTAGGGTTTAAGCTTCTGTCACTCTAGCAACCCATCATCTACTTATTACTTCCCAATGCCTTCCTCTAGGCCCAAATAATGGTGAAGTGTTATGTAGTCGACGTTCACATAACACCACTAGAGGCTAGACAACATACATCTCATCAAAATATCGAACGAATACCAAATTCACATGACTACTAATAGCAAGACTTCTCCCATGTCCTCAGGAACAAAAGTAACTACTCACAAAGCATATTCATGTTCATAATCAGAGGGGTATTAATATGCATATAGGATCTGAACATAGGATCTTCCACCAAATAAACCAACTAGCATCAACTACAAGGAGTAATCAACACTACTAGCAACCCACAAGTACCAATCCCGGACTTGGAGACAAGAATTGGATACAAGAGATGAACTAGGGTTTGAGAGGAGATGGTGCTGGTGAAGATGTTGATAGAGATTGCCCTCTCCCGATGAGAGGAACGTTGGTGATGACGATGGCGATGATTTCCCCCTCCCGGAGGGAAGTGTCCCCGACAGAACAGCTCTGCCGGAGCCCTAGATTGGTTCCGCCTCGTGGCGGCGGAGTCTCGTCCTGAAAGGTTGCTTATGATTTTTCTTCGGGCGAAAGACTTCATATAGCAGAAGATGGCCACCGGAGAGCCAACAGGGGGCCCACGAGGCAGGGGCGCGCCCCCACCCTCGTGGGCAGGTGGTGCCCCCCCTGACGTATTTCTTCCGCTCAATATTTTTTATTATTTCCAAAAATAACTTTCGTGGAGTTTCAGGACTTTTGGAGTTGTGCAGAATAGGTCTCTAATATTTGCTCCTTTTCCAGCCCAGAATTCCAGCTGCCGGCATTCTCCCTCCTTATGTAAACCTTGTAAAATAAGAGAGAATAGGCATAAGTATTGTGACATAACGTGTAATAACAGCCCATAATGCAATAAATATCGATATAAAAGCATGATGCAAAATGGACGTATCAAATACCTCCCACTAAAGCTCAAAGGGCCAGCCCAACACTGGCTAAATAGTCTGCGTGAGAACTCCGTCGGCAGCTGGGAGGACTTGGAAGAAGCTTTCCTTGATAACTTCCAAGGAACTTATGTCCGGCCACCTGACGCCGATGACTTAAGCCACATAGTTCAACAACCCGGAGAATCAGCCAGAAAATTCTGGACTAGGTTGCTAACCAAAAAGAACCAGATCGTCGACTGTTCGGATGCCAAAGCCCTAGCGGCCTTTAAGCATAGCATCCGGGATGAATGGCTCACCCGCCACCTCGGCCAGGAAAAGCCGAGGTCCATGGCAGCCCTCACGGCACTTATGACCCGCTTCTGTGCGGGAGAGGATAGTTGGCTGGCTCGCAGTACAAACACAGCCAACAAAACAGGCCCCTCCGAGGCCAAAAATAGCACCGGCAAGCTCCAGCGCAACAGACACAAACGCCGAAGCAATGGCGATAACACCGATGACACTATAGTTCACGCCGGATTCAGTGGCTCCAAGGCCGGCCAGCGAAAGAAGCCCTATAAAAGGAGCAGCGAAGGATCATCCAGCTTGGGCCGCATACTCGATCGCCCTTGCCAGATACATGGCACCCCAGACAAACCGGCCAACCATACTAACAGAGATTGTCGGGTCTTTAAACAAGCCAGCAAGGCAAACAGCAGAAACAAGGAAGGGGAGTCACAAAGCGAGGACGATGACGAGGAGCCCCGGCAGCCGAACACTGGGGGCAAAAGAAATTTGCCCCTCAAGTCAAAACGGTGAACGTGATATACGCTACACACATCCCCAAAAGGGAGCGCAAGCACGCATTTAGGGACGTCTATGCGTTAGAGCCAGTCGCCCCAAAATTCAATCCGTGGTCGTCATTCCCGATCACCTTCGACCGCCGAGATCATCCAACCAGCATCCACCATGGTGGTTCAGCCGCACTGTTCCTCGACCCAATCATCGACTAATTTCACCTGACACTAGTCCTAATGGACGGTGGTAGCAGCCTCAGCCTGCTCTATCAGGATACAATACGTAAAATGAGCATCGACCCCTCACGAGTCAAGCCCACGAAGACTACCTTTAAAGGAGTCATACCAGGCGTAGAGGTCCATTGTATGGGCTCAATAACGCTGGAGGTAGTATTCGGCTCCCGGATAACTTCCGAAGCGAAGAACTAATCTTCGATATCGTCCCATTTCGCAGCGGCTATCACGCCCTGCTCGAACGAACCGCATTCGCTAGATTCAACGCGGTGCCACATTACGCTTATCTCAAGCTCAAGATGCCCGGTCCACGTGGCGTCATTACAGTAAATGGAAGCACGGAACGCTCCCTCTATACAGAGGAGCACACCGCCGCCCTAGCAGTAGAAGTACACCACGACCTTCTCAAGCAGCATTATAATTCGGCTGCCGAGCCCCTGGACATCATGAAGAGGGTCCGGACCACACTGCAACAGGACAGCTCGGCTCGTCACGAGCCGAATTAGCAATTTGGCCTCCGTCCCAGCCCCGATGAGGCAATGGCATTAATACCGCGCGTACATAAACTACGCACTCAAAACCACATGGGTATTGACGGAGGCATAACTCGTTTGCGATCCACAGTAGGTCTTGACCAACCCTGGGATTCGCACGCTTTTACTTTTTCTTTTTACGGGTTTTATTCTCTTTTCGAGGTCTATACGGACAACCCGCTTGCAGAACACACCAAGGAGGCAAGGAGCTCTGGCTTACAAGGGAATCCCCAGGTGGTCTCTACTAAACGATTGCCATACTTGCTTTTCATACCCGCACGTAGCTCGCCCTTGGTTGCACCATGTTAAATAGCCTTACTTGCTTATCGCATTACTTGTACAAAGTACGCCTCGACGTACTAGTTACATCACAATGGTGAATACACGGTAGTGTCAGCTTATTATTTCATTTTTCCGTTTCCTCACCTCGGTATTAATTACTCATTGCACACGTACACCATGGTACATATTACTACGCCAAGGGCTTCGTTACACCCAACACTACGGAAATAAAAAGTCCGAACACTTTTATAGTATAGTTCGGCACCCCGAACTTATAGCATTATATGAATCGGCTCCGAATCATGTCTTTGGTCAATAGTTGGGTTGCCCGGCTCCTGTGCTTACTACCTTACGTTCCGCTATATCGGCTAGGGTAGTAAAGGGAGAACTACTGCGATTGTGACCCGGTTCTTCCGGACGAGCACCTCAGTAGAGAAAGCCGAAAACTGACTATCATGATGCGGCGAGAGCTGGTCAGCTATTCGAGAGGTTCTAAATCGTTAGAGATTTTTTCCGCTTCTTGCAAAGAATCGGTTCCCCCGATTAGGTGTGTATAGCGCCCCCAGTTCGGTCTTCCGAATACCAGGGGCTTCGCCAACTTTCTTAATTGTCAAACTCCTATGGCTAAGTGAGGGTGGTAAAGGCCACATAGTCTGATTGCCTTGTTCGTTGCGCTAAACACCTCCTTTAAGGACCAGAATGTGGAGTAAAGAGTGTTTAGATTTATCCCGAACACCCCCGTACTATCTACATGGGGGCAGAAGCCAACGACTGGTCAACCCTCAGATTTAATAAAGGGATAATTGCATTTTTACCCCTAGTTGGTTCCTACCCACGGGTTTTTCCCTTACTTTTCGAGCTTGCTCAGTTTTGCCCTTACTTTTTCCGTCGAGATCCCTCGAATGCCCTTTGACCGTTTGACCAAAACTTTGAAAATTCATAACTAATTCATATGAACTCAGAAAAATGCAAATAAGATATCAAAATGTTCAGATAAACATTACCTTTATGTGCACATCATTTGCATTCAGGACAAAAGCACCCTTTAAACTACCTGAGGTAATTAACGTTATTAACATTATTAAAAATAAAAAGGTATAAACAATATTTTTTTCATGAATAAAATTACATGCAAATGTAGGTGATGTTTTCTGAACATCCTGATATCTTATTTGCATTTTTCTGAGTTCGTATCAACTTGTTATGAAGTTTCCAAATAATGGTCAAAGTCGTTAGAACATTCTTAACAAGATGATACGAACTCAGAAAAATGCAAATAAGATATCAGGATGTTCAGAAAACATCACCTACATTTGCATGTAATTTTTATTCATGAAAAATATATTGTTTATACCTTTTTATTTTTAATAATGTTAATAATGTTAATTACCTCAGGTAGTTTAAAGGCTGCTTTTGTCCTGAATGCAAATGATGTGCACATAAAGGTAATGTTTATCTGAACACTTTGATATCTTATTTGCATTTTTCCGAGTTCATATGAATTAGTTATGAATTTTCAAAGTTTTGGTCAAACGGTCAAAGGGCATTCGAGGGACCTCGACGGAAAAAGTAAGGGCAAAACCGAGCAAGCTCGAAAAGTAAGGGCAAAACCCGTGGGTAGGAACCAACTAGGGGTAAAAATGCAATTGTCCCTTTAATAAACGGCCGCACAGGAGGTAAATTTAAAATCATAAGCATTATACTACATAACATCATTGTTCCATATTACAGGGCAAGGTAATACACATGTTCTCATGGGAATATGATATCCTTCGAACATTGCTACGCCACAAGGCGGGACCCCTCCAGGACACCATCAAAATAGAGCTCGGGCCGACAATGCTCCTTGCCCTCTGGCGGCCCCTCGGTCATTAGCTTCTTGGCATCCAGCTTTGCCCAATGCGTCTTGACGCGGGCAAAGGACATACGCGCACCTTCAATACAGACCGACCGCTTCACGGCTTCAAGCCGCGGACAAGCACTCACAAGCCGCTGCACAAGTCCGAAGTAGCTGCTAGGTATAGGATCGGCAGGCCACAGCCGGACTATAAGGTCCTTCATGGATAGCTCTGCCAACCTGTGCAGCTCGACCAACTGCTTAAGATATTGGGACCAGAATAGCTTCTCCGTCGACATCCCTTCTTCGGCTCTATAATGCTCGGCAACATCTGATACACTGTGCGGCAGATCTGTAAACACCCCTGGAAAATCCAAATTCCGGATAAGTACAAGGAACGTTTCTTCTACATACTTGCTATGCACGGTGAAGGACTTACCAGTCGTAATCTTCTTGGCCGCCTGAATTTCCTGGAGGGTGCTCTGGGCTTCGGCTCGTGCATCCTGCGCGCTTTGGCGGGCCTTCGCCAATTTGGACTCCTGCGCCTTACAATCACGCTCCAAGGACTCAAATCTCTCTATCGCGCCCTGGAGCTGTTGCTGCGCCTCGCCAACCCGGGCCTCGTGCTTCTCGCGCGAGGCGCATCCCTTAGCCGCTTTGTCCTCGGCCTCGGCTAGCGCCTTCTTAAGGGCCGCCACCTCGGTCGTGGCCACTAATAAAGTTTATGACACTTTAGTCCGGTCGGACTACTCATTTTTTGAAATATACCCATAGGTTACTGCATACCTTGTCTATCCTCCAGCTGCTTCTTCACAAGGCCGAGCTCCTCCTCGGCCCGCTTCAATTTCTGCTTCAGTCCGGAGACCTCCGCAGCATGAGCAGTGGCAGCCTGCAGCGATACCTGCTTATTCACATGGACAACTCATGTTAGACTCCTGCTATATTTATTCTTGATCCTGTGTTCGGCTTTTCTTCCCGAACACCAAACAGAGCATCAGGGGCTACTGTCTATACTGTGATATTTTTCCTACAATCACATTACTTACCTCAAAGCCCGTTAGAAGGCTAGTGCAGGCTTCAGTCAGTCCGCTTTTGATGAACTGAACCTTCTCTATTACCATGTCCATAAGGACACGATGTTCATCCATGATAGAGGCGCCTCGTAGCGCCTCCAGCAGATTATCCGGTGCCTCTGGTTGGACAGAGGTCATCGGTGGAACGGGAACATTCCCTCCTTGTGGGGAATGTCGTTCGCTGGACCCCGGAGCCGTGTAGGTCTCCGGAATGGTATCCGGCTGAGGTCCGAAGGGAACTCGGGCCCCGTCACCAGTCCCCGTGGGGACTTTTTCCCCCGTATGACATGCGGCCGGAGAGTCATCCTGGGGCGTCACCCCGATGATCTCCCGGATCTCCCCCTGGCCTAGGAAATTCTTTTTGGACACCACCTCGTCATCACCCTTGGGTGAGACGAAATGAGCAGGTGGCGGAGACTTGCTAGCCATCTCCTTCGAGTCCAGTGAATCCTCTGTCGAGGATCGTGGGGAGCCATCGCGTGCCGGACTGCAGTGACAAAGTTTACAATATGTCAATATTACAAACTAGGAAGGCCAGACGTTTGCGGATTCTGGTACTTACGAAGCGGCCCGAGGCTTGGTTCGGCGAGGTCGCTCCGGACTGCTGTCGACATCCCACGCGGAGTTATCCACGAGGGAGCCTTTAACCCTCTTAGGCGCTTTCGCTTCCGGACTCGTGGGGACCGCTCTCTTCCTCTTCCCCACCTCAGGTGGGGAGTCATCTTCTTCCTCCTCTTAGTCATCGTCGGTGGACGAAGAAGAAGTTTCCTCTTCGGACGTCACGTCCGGAGCGCCTTTTCGGCGAGGGCCCTTCTTGGCCCCTTTGGCCGCTTTCCTGGCCGTCTTCTCTTGCACCTCATAAGGTGCGGGAAAAGTATTTTCGTCAGTAATGGGAATTCTTGGTCTTCGGGCAGCGGAGCCGGACAGTTAATCCCCCCTGCCACCTCGATCCAGGCCTAAAAACATGGACGGGAAAGCTTAGGCTTTACCTCAACATATGCCAGTGAAAGGTATGCCTTGAAAACATGAAACAACTTACCGAATTGGCTTGGCGCTTTCAGCTAAGCCCGCGATCCCCGGTCATAGGCGGCGGCGTCTCGCCGGCCTTGAAAAGCACTCTCCATATGTCTTCGTGTGTCGTGCCGAAGAGCTCTTGCAGCGTCTGGTGCTTGGCCGGATCATACTCCCACAGATAGCAAGTCCGGCGTTGATACGTCTCCAACGTATCTATAATTTTTGATTGCTCCATGCTATATTATCTTCTGTTTTGGACATTATTGGGCTTTATTATTAACTTTTATATTATTTTTGGGACTAACCTATTAACCGGAGGCCCAGCCCAGAATTACTGTTTTTTGCCTATTTCAGAGTTTCGCGGAAAAAGAATATCAAAAGGAGTCCAAACGGAATGAAACCTTCAGGAACGTGATTTTTGGAACGAACATGATCCAGGAGACTTGGACCCTATGTCAAGCAACCAACAAGGAAGCCACGAGGTAGGGGGCGCGCCTACCCCCCTGGGCGTGCTACCTCTTGAGCACTGCGTTGGTTTTCCCTTGAAGAGGAAAGGGTGATGCAGCAAAGTAGCGTAAGTATTTCCCTCAGTTTTTGAGAACCAAGGTATCAATCCAGTACGAGGCTACGCGCGAGTCCCTCGTACCTGCACAATACAAATAAATCCTCGCAACCAACGCGATAAGGGGTTGCCAATCCCTTCATGGTCACTTACGAGAGTGAGATCTGATAGATATGATAGGATAATATTTTTGGTATTTTTGTGATAAAGATGCAAAGTAAAATAAAAGCAAAGTAAAAAGCAAAGGAAATAACTAAGTGTTGGAAGATTAATATGATGAAGATAGACCCGGGGGCCATAGGTTTCACTAGTGGCTTCTCTCAAGAGCATAAGTATTTTACAGTGGGTGAATGAATTACTGTTGAGCAATTGACAGAATTGAGCATAGTTATGAGAATATCTAGGTATGATCATGCATATAGGTATCACGTCCGAGACAAGTAGACCGACTCCTGCCTGCATCTACTACTATTACTCCACTCATCAACCGCTATCCAGCATGCATCTAGAGTATTAAGTTCATGAAAACAGAGTAAAGCCTTAAGCAAGATGACATGACGTAGAGGGATAAATTCATGCAATATGATAAAAACCCCATCTTGTTATCCTCGATGGCAACAATACAATACGTGCCTTGCTGCCCCTACTGTCACTGGGAAAGGACACCGCAAGATTGAACCCAAAGCTAAGCACTTCTCCCATTGCAAGAAAGATCAATCTAGTAGGCCAAACCAAATTGATAATTCGAAGAGACTTGCAAAGATAACCAATCATACATAAAAGAATTTAGAGAAGATTGAAATATTATTCATAGATAATCTTGATCATAAACCCACAATTCATCGGTCTCAACAAACACACCGCAAAAAGAAGATTACATCGAATAGATCTCCACGAGAGAGGGGGAGAACATTGTATTGAGATCCAAAAAGAGAGAAGAAGCCATCTAGCTACTAACTATGGACCCGAAGGTCCGAAGTAAACTACTCACACTTCATCGGAGAGGCTATGGTGTTGATGTAGAAGCTCTCCGTGATGGATGCCCCCTCCGGCGGAGCTCCGAAACAGGTCCCAAGATGGGATCTCGTGGGTACAGAAGGTTGCGGCGGTGGAATTAGGTTTTTGGCTCCGTATCTGATCGTTTGGGGGTACGTAGGTATATATAGGAGGAAGGAGTATGTCGGTGGAGCAACAGGGGGCCCACGAGGGTGGAGGGCGCCCCCTACCTCGTGGCCTCCTCTTTTGTTTCTTCACGTAGGGTCCAAGTCTCCCGGATCATAATGTTCCAAAAAATCACGTTCCCGAAGGTTTCATTCCGTTTGGACTCCGTTTGATATTCCTTTTCTGCGAAACTCTGAAATAGGCAAAAAAACAACAATTCTGGGCTGGGCCTCCGGTTAATAGGTTAGTCCCAAGAATAATATAAAAGTGAATAATAAAGCCCAATAATGTCCAAAACAATAGATAATATAGCATGGAGCAATCAAAAATTATAGATACGTTGGAGACGTATCAAGCATCCCCAAGCTTAATTCCTGCTCGTCCTCGAGTAGGTAAATGATAAAAAAGATAATTTTTGATGTGGAATGCTACTTGGCATAATTTCAATGTAATTCTTCTTAATTGTGGTATAAATATTCAGATCCGAAAGATTCAAGACAAAAGTTTAATATTGACATAAAAAATAATAATACTTCAAGCATACTAATAAAGCAATCATGTCTTCTCAAAATAACATGGCCAAAGAAAGTTATCCCTACAAAATCATATAGTCTGGCTATGCTCTATCTTCACCACACAAAGTATTTAAATCATGCACAACCCCGATGACAAGCTAAGCAATTGTTTCATACTTTTGACGTTCTCAAACTTTCTCAATCTTCACGCAATACATGAGCGTGAGCCATGGACATAGCAGTATATGTGGAATACAATGGTGGTTGTGGAGAAGACAAAAAGGGAGAAGATAGTCTCACATCAACTAGGCGTATCAACGGGCTATGGAGATGCCCATCAATAGATATCAATGTGAGTGAGTAGGGATTGCCATGCAACGGATGCACTAGAGCTATAAGTATATGAAAGCTCAACAAAAGAAACTAAGTGGGTGTGCATCCAACTCGCTTGCTCACGAAGACCTAGGGCATTTTGAGGAAGCCCATCATTGGAATATACAAGCCAAGTTCTATAATGAAAAATTCCCACTAGTATATGAAAGTGACAAAATGAGAGACTCTCTATCATGAAGATCATGGTGCTACTTTGAAGCACAAGTGTGGTAAAAGGATAGTAACATTGTCCCTTCTCTCTTTTTCTCTCATTTTTTTATTTGGGCCTTTTCTCTTTTTTATGGCCTCTTTTTTTTTTCCGGAGTCTCATCCCGACTTGTGGGGGAATCATAGTCTCCATCATCCTTTCCTCACTTGGGACAATGCTCTAAAAATGATGATCATCACACTTTTATTTTCTTACAACTCAACAATTACAACTCGATACTTAGAACAAAATATGACTCTATATGAATGCCTCCGGCGGTGTACCGGGATATGCAATGAATCAAGAGTGACATGTATGAAAGAATTATGAACGGTGGCTTTGCCACAAATACGATGTCAACTACATGATCATGCAAAGCAATATGACAATGATGGAGCGTGTCATAATAAACGGAACGGTGGAAAGTTGCATGGCAATATATCTCGGAATGGCTATGGAAATGCCATGATAGGTAGGTATGGTGGCTGTTTTGAGGAAGGTTTATGGTGGGTGTATGATACCGGCGAAAAGTGCGCGGTATTAGAGAGGCTAGCAATGGTGGAAGGAAGAAGAGTGCGTATAATCCATGGACTCAACATTAGTCATAAAGAACTCATATACTTATTGCAAAAATCTACAAGTTATCAAAGCAAAGTATTACGCGCATGCTCCTAGGGGGATAGATTGGTAGGAAAAGACCATCGCTCGTCCCCGACCGCCACTCATAAGGAAGACAATCAATAAATAAATCATGCTCCGACTTCATCACATAACGGTTCACCATACGTGCATGCTACGGGAATCACAAACTTTAACACAAGTATTTCTCAAATTCACAACTACTCAACTAGCATGACTCTAATATCACCATCTTTATATCTCAAAACAATTATCAAGCATCAAACTTTCTTAGTATTCAACACACTCATAAGAAAGTTTTTACTAATCTTGAATACCAAGCATATTAGGATTATTTAAGCAAATTACCATGCTATTTAAGACTCTCAAAATAATCTAAGTGAAGCATGAGAGATCAATAGTTTCTATAAAACAAATCCACCACCGTGCTCTAAAAGATATAAGTGAAGTACTAGAGCAAAACTATATAACTCAAAAGATATAAGCGAAGCACATAGAGTATTCTAACAAATTCCAAATCATGTATGGCTCTCTCAAAAGGTGTGTACAGCAAGGATGATTGTGGTAAACTAAAAAGCAAAGACTCAAATCATACAAGACGCTCCAAGCAAAACACATATCATGTGGTGAATAAAAATATAGCTCCAAGTAAAGTTACCGATGGAAGTAGACGAAAGAGGGGATGCCTTCCGGGGCATCCCCAAGCTTTGGCTTTTTGGTGTCCTTAGATTATCTTGGGGGTGCCATGGGCATCCCCAAGCTTAGGCTCTTGCCACTCCTTGTTCCATAATCCATCAAAATCTTTCACCCAAAACTTGAAAACTTCACAACACAAAACTCAACAGAAAATCTCGTGAGCTCCGTTAGCGAAAGAAAACAAAAGACCACTTCAAGGTACTGTAATGAACTCATTATTTATTTATATTGGTGTTAAACCTACTGTATTCCAACTTCTCTATGGTTTATAAACTATTTTACTAGCCATAGATTCATCAAAATAAGCAAACAACACACGAAAAACAGAATCTGTCAAAAACAGAACAGTCTGTAGTAATCTGTAACTAACGCAAACTTCTGGAACTCCAAAAAATCAGCCAAAATAGGACGACCTAGAAATTTGTTTATTGATCAGAAGCAATTGGAATCATATTTTATCACGTTCTGGTGATTTTTAACAATTGTTTTCGTGAACAGAAAGTTTCTGGAAATTTCTGCAAGATCAAATAACTATCATCCAAGAAGATCCTATAGGTTTAACTTGGCACAAACACTAATTAAAACATAAAAACACATCTAACCAGAGGCTAGAACAAATATTTATTGAATAACAGCAAGGAAAAATATTGGGTTGTCGCCCAACAAGCGCTTTTCTTTAAAGCCTTTTAGCTAGGCATTGATAATTTTAATGATGCTCACATGAAAGACAAGAATTGAAGCACAAAGAGAGCATCATAAAACACGTGACAAACACATCTAAGTCTAACATACTTCCTATGCATAGGCATCTTATAGAAAACAAATTATCATAGCAAGCAAAAACTAGCATATGCAAGGAAGCGGAAAGGAACAATAGCAATCTCAACATAACGAGAGGTAATTTAGTAACATGAAAATTTCTATAACCATATTTTCCTCTCTCATAATAATTACATGTAGGATCATAAGAAAATTCAACAATATAGCTATCACATAACATATTCTCAACACGATCCACATGCATGCGAAGTTGACACTCTTCCAAAATAGTGGGATTATCATTAACTAAAGTCATGATTTCTCCAAGCCCACTTTTATCAAAAATTTCATAAGATTGAATATTATCCAAATATGTGGGATCTAAAGTTGACACTCTTCCAAACCCACTTTCAATATTATTGCAAACACTATTATCAATCTTATATTCATCATGGGGCTTAAATAAATTTTCAAGATCATAAGAAGAATCTCCCCAATCATGATTATTGCAACAGGTAGTGGACATAGCAAAACTAGCATCCCCAAGCTTAGGGTTTTGCATATTATTAGCATAATTTACATCAATAGAATTTATAATAAAATCATTGCAATCATGCTTTTTATTCAAAGATCTATCGTGAATCACTTCATAAAGCACTTCATCACAATTTTCAGATTCACGGATTTCAAGCAAAACCTTATAAAGATAATCTAGTGCATCCAAATCACTAGGAATTGGTTCATCATAATTGGATCTCTTAAAAAGATTGGCAAGCGGATGAGGATCCATAGATATTAGCTTCTCTGTTTAGGAATAAATACTCAACTATTTCAACCAAACGAGCAAACGAGCCAAGTAAGACATCAAGGCAAACGAAAAGACGAACGGAAAAAGGGCGAATAAAACGGCAAGGGTGAAGTGGGGGAGAGGAAAACGAGAGGCAAATGGCAAATAATGTAATGCGGGAGATAAGGGTTTGTGATGGGTACTTGGTATGTTGACTTTTGCGTAGACCTCCCCGGCAACGGCGCCAGAAATCCTTCTTGCTACCTCTTGAGCACTGCGTTGGTTTTCCCTTGAAGAGGAAAGGGTGATGCAGCAAAGTAGCGTAAGTATTTCCCTCAGTTTTTGAGAACCAAGGTATCAATCCAGTAGGAGGCTACGCGCGAGTCCCTCGCACCTACACAAAACAAATAAATCCTCGCAACCAACGCGATAAGGGGTTGTCAATCCCTTCACGGTCACTTACGAGAGTGAGATCTGATAGATATGATAGGATAATATTTTTGGTATTTTTGTGATAAAGATGCAAAGTAAAATAAAAGCAAAGTAAAAAGCAAAGGAAATAACTAAGTGTTGGAAGATTAATATGATGAAGATAGACCCGGGGGCCATAGGTTTCACTAGTGGCTTCTCTCAAGAGCATAAGTATTTTACGGTGGGTGAACGAATTACTGTTGAGCAATTGACAGAATTGAGCATAGTTATGAGAATATCTAGGTATGATCATGTATATAGGCATCACGTCCGAGACAAGTAGACCGACTCCTGCCTGCATCTACTACTATTACTCCACTCATCGACCGCTATCCAGCATGCATCTAGAGTATTAAGTTCATGAAAACAGAGTAACGCCTTAAGCAAGATGACATGATGTAGAGGGATAAATTCATGCAATATGATAAAAACCCCATCTTGTTATCCTCGATGGCAACAATACAATACGTGCCTTGCTGCCCCTACTGTCACTGGGAAAGGACACCGCAAGATTGAACCCAAAGCTAAGCACTTCTCCCATTGCAAGAAAGATCAATCTAGTAGGCCAAACCAAACTGATAATTCGAAGAGACTTGCAAAGATAACCAATCATACATAAAAGAATTCAGAGAAGATTCAAATATTGTTCATAGATAATCTTGATCATAAACCCACAATTCATCGGTCTCAACAAACACACCGCAAAAAGAAGATTACATCGAATAGATCTCCACGAGAGAGGGGGAGAACATTGTATTGAGATCCAAAAAGAGAGAAGAAGCCATCTAGCTACTAACTATGGACCCGAAGGTCTGAGGTAAACTACTCACACTTCATCGGAGAGGCTATGGTGTTGATGTAGAAGCCCTCCGTGATGGATGCCCCCTTCCGGCGGAGCTCCGGAACAGGCCCCAAGATGGGATCTCGTGGGTACAGAAGGTTGCGGCGGTGGAATTAGGTTTTTGGCTCCGTATCTGATCGTTTGGGGGTACGTAGGTATATATAGGAGGAAGGAGTACGTCGGTGGAGCAACAGGGGGCCCACGAGGGTGGAGGGCGCGCCTGGGGGGGGGTGGGCGCGCCCCCTACCTCGTGGCCTCCTCTTTTGTTTCTTGACGTAGGGTCCAAGTCTCCTGGATCATAATCTTCCTAAAAATCACGTTCCCGAAGGTTTCATTCCGTTTGGACTCCGTTTGATATTCCTTTTCTGCGAAACTCTGAAATAGGAAAAAAACAGCAATTCTGGGCTGGGCCTCCGGTTAATAGGTTAGTCCCAAAAATAATATAAAAGTGAATAATAAAGACCAATAATGTCCAAAACAGTAGATAATATAGCATGGAGCAATCAAAAATTATAGATACGTTGGAGACGTATCAGGGCGCGCCCTCCACCCTCGTGGGCCCCATGTTGCTCCACCGATGTACTTCTTCCTCCTATATATACCTACGTACCCCCAAACGATCAGATACGGAGCCAAAAACCTAATTCCACTGCCGCAACCTTCTGTACCCGTGAGATCCCATCTCGGGGCCTGTTCCGGAGCTCCGCCGGAGGGGGCATCGATCACGGAGGGCTTCTACATCAACACCATAGCCTCTCGGATGAAGTGTGAGTAGTTTACCTCAGACCTTCGGGTCCATAGTTATTAGCTAGATGGCTTCTTCTCTCTTTTTGGATCTCAATACAATGTTCTCCCCCTCTCTCGTGGAGATCTATTCGATGTAATCTTCTTTTGCGGTGTGTTTGTTGAGACCGATGAATTGTGGGTTTATGATCAAGTTTATCTATGAACAATATCTAAATCTTATGAATTCTTTTATGTATGATTGGTTATCTTTGCAAGTCTGTTCGAATTATCAGTTTGGTTTGGCCTACTAGATTGATCTTTCTTGCAATGGGAGAAGTGCTTAGCTTTGGGTTCAATCTTGCGTTGTCCTTTCCCAGTGACAGTAGGGGCAGCAAGGCACGTATTGTATTGTTGCCATCGAGGATAACAAGATGGGTTTTTTTTATCATATTGCATGAATTTATCCCTCTACATCTTGTCATCTTGCTTAAGGCGTTACTCTGTTCTTATGAATTTAATACTCTAGATGCATGCTGGATAGCGGTCGATGTGTGGAGTAATAGTAGCAGATGCAGGCAGGAGTCGGTCTACTTGTCTCGGACGTGATGCCTATATACATAATCATACCTAGATATTCTCATAACTATGCTCAATTCTGTCAATTGCTCAACAGTAATTTGTTCACCCACCGTAAAATACTTACGCTCTTGAGAGAAGCCACTAGTGAAACCTATGGCCCCCGGGTCTATCTTCATCATATTAATCCTCCAACACTTAGTTATTTCCGTTGCTTTTTTACTTTGCTTTTATTTTACTTTGCATATTTATCACAAAAATACCAAAAATATTATCCTATCACATCTATCAGATCTCACTCTCGTAAGTGACCGTGAAGGGATTGACAACCCCTTATCGCGTTGGTTGCGAGGATTTATTTGTTTTGTGTAGGTGCGAGGGACTCGCGCGTAGCCTCCTACTGGATTGATACCTTGGTTCTCAAAAACTGAGGGAAATACTTATGCTACTTTGCAGCATCACCCTTTCCTCTTCAAGGGAAAACCAACGCAGTGCTCAAGAGGTAGCAAGAAGGATTTTTGGCGCCGTTGCCGGGGAGGTCTACGCAAAAGTCAACATACCAAGTACCCATCACAAACCCTTATCTCCCGCATTACATTATTTGTCATTTGCCTCTCGTTTTCCTCTCCCCCACTTCACCCTTGCCGTTTTATTCGCCCTCTCTTTTCCGGTTGCCTCTTTTCGTTCGCTTTTCCCTCGCCATGTCGGAACCAAAAAGAGTTGGGGTTTCTCTCCCGAGTTTTAGCGCTTTGGACAATCCTGCTATCTTATCTAAACTCATAAATAGAAATACTATGAAAAACCCGCCGGAGTTATCAATGAGAACCTTAGTAATTTTGATGAGGATGATTCTGGAATTTTTCGTTATTTACTCGATGAATCTTTGAAAGATGCTTGGGATAGGCTATTAAGGATCCGGGCCAGCTATGTACCTCAATACCAAATTGAGGTTTACTTAAAGAGCTTTTATGTTGGGTTGCCCGCTTCGTTCAAACAAGTTTTAGATTCTATTTTTGAAGAGGGTTTTCTCGAAGGGGACCCCATACATACCTATGAAAAGATGAAAACTATATTTGGGCACCCCATTAATGAGAAAGTTGAAATCACATCTCTTTTGCTTGCTTACCAAAACGAATCTATCAAAGAGATAAAAGCTAGCCTAGATGCCAATTTCCGCAATATACTTAATCTTTCTTCTACCATTAATGGCCATGTACTTTGTCAATATAGAAAGATTAATTCCATTGATAACAAGTTTGCTCTCTTTTTACCTAAAACCAAAGATGGCAATACCTAGATCTATCCTTGCTTTTATGCCTAGCTAGAGGCGTTCAACGATAGCGCTTTTTGGAGGCAACCCAATTTTATTTTTAGTTTTTTGCTTTTTGCTTCTGTTTAGGAATAAATATTTGTTCTATCCTCTGGTTAGATGTGTTTTTATGTTTTAATTAGTGTTTGTGCCAAGTTAAACCTATAGGATCTTCTTGGATGATAGTTATTTGATCTTGCAGAAATTTCCAGAAACTTTATGTTCAGGAAAACAATTGTTAAAAATCACCAGAACGTGATAAAATATTTATTCTAATTGCTGCTGATCAATAAACAAATTGCCTAGGTCTTCCTATTTTGGCTTATTTTTTGGAGTTCCAGAAGTTTGCGTTAGTTACAGATTACTACAGACTGTTCTGTTTTTGACAGATTCTGTTTTTCGTGTGTTGTTTGCTTATTTTGATGAATCTATGGCTAGTAAAAGAGTTTATAAACCATAGAGAAGTTGGAATACAGTAGGTTTAACACCAATATAAATAAAGAATGATTTCATCACAGTACCTTGAAGTGGTGTTTTGTTTTCTTTCGCTAACGGAGCTCACGAGATTTTCTGCTGAGTTTTGTGTTGTGAAGTTTTCATGTTTTGGGTGAAAGATTTGATGGATTATGGAACAAGGAGTGGCAAGAGCCTAAGCTTGGGGATGCCCATGGCACCCCCAAGATAATCTAAGGACACCTAAAAGCCAAAGCTTGGGGATGCCCCGGAAGGCATCCCCTCTTTCGTCTACTTCCATCGGTAACTTTACTTGGAGCTATATTTTTTATTCACCACATGATATGTGTTTTGCTTGGAGCGTCTTGTATGATTCGAGTCTTTGCTTTTTAGTTTACCACAATCATCCTTGCTGTACACACCTTTTGAGAGAGCCATACATGATTTGGAAATTATTAGAATACTCTTTGTGCTTCACTTATATCTTTTGAGTTATATAGTTTTGCTCTAGTGCTTCACTTATATCTTTTAGAGCACGGTGGTGGATTTGTTTTATAGAAACTTTTGATCTCTCATGCTTCACTTAGATTATTTTGAGAGTCTTAAATAGCATGGTAATTTGCTTAAATAATCCTAATATGCTTGGTATTCAAGATTAGTAAACACTTTCTTATGAGTGAGTTGAATACTAAGAGAAGTTTGATGCTTGATGATTGTTTTGAGACATGGAGGTAGTGATATCAAAGTTGTGCTAGTTGAGTAGTTGTGAATTTGAGAAATACTTGTGTTGGAGTTTGCAAGTCCCGTAGCATGCACGTATGGTAAACGTTATGTAACAATTTTGAAACATGAGGTGTTCTTTGATTGTCCTCCTTATGAGTGGCGGTCGGGGACGAGCGATGGTCTTTTCCTACCAATCTATCCCCCTAGGAGCATGTGCGTAGTGCTTGGTTTTTGATGACTTGTAGATTTTTGCAATAAGTATGTGAGTTCTTTATGACTAATGTTGAGTCCATGGATTATACGCACTCTCACCTTTCCATCATTGCTAGCTTCTTCGGTACCGTGCATTGCCCTTTCTCACATTGAGAGTTGGTGCAAACTTCGCCGGTGCATCCAAACCCTGTGATATGATACACTCTTTCACACATAAACCTCCTTATATCTTCCTCAAAACAGCCACCATACCTACCTATTATGGCATTTCCATAGCCATTTCCGAGATATATTGCCATGCAACTTTCCACCGTTCCGTTTATCATGACACGTTCATCATTGTCATATTGCTTAGCATGATCATGTAGTTGACATAGTATTTGTGGCAAAGCCACCATTCATAATTCTTTCATACATGTCACTCTTGGTTCATTGCATATCCCGGTACACCGCCGGAGGCACTCATATAGGGTCATACTTTGTTCTAGTATCGAGTTGTAATCATTGAGTTGTAAATAAATAAAAGTGTGATGATCATCATTTTCTAGAGCATTGTCCCAAGTGAGGAATAAAAAAGAGAGAGAGAGAAAGGCCATAAAAAAGAGAAGGCCCAAAAAAAATGAGAGAAAAAGAGAGAAGGGGCAATGTTACTATCCTTTACCACACTTGTGCTTCAAAGTAGCACCATAATCTTCATGATAGAGAGTCTATTGTTTTGTCACTTTCATATACTAGTGGGAATTTTTCATTGTAGAACTTGGCTTATATATTCCAACAATGGGCCTCCTCAAGTGCCCTAGGTCTTCGTGAGCAAGCAAGTTGGATGCACACCCACTTATTTCTTTTGTTGAGCTTTCATACATTTATAGCTCTAGTGCATCCGTTGCATGGCAATCCCTACTCCTTGCATTAACATCAATCGATGGGCATCTCCATAGCTCATTGATTAGCCTCGTTGATGTGAGACTTTTTCCTTTTTTGTCTTCTCCACATAACCCCCATCATCATATTCTATTCCACCCATAGTGCTATGTCCATGGCTCGCGCTCATGTATTGCGTGAAGGTTTATAAGTTTGAGATTACTAAAGTATGAAACAATTGCTTGGCTTGTCATCGGGGTTGTGCATGATGAGAACATTCTTGTGTGACGAAAATGGAGCATGACTAAACTATATGATTTTGTAGGGATGAACTTTCTTTGGCCATGTTATTTTGAGAGGACATAATTACTTAGTTAGTATGCTTGAAGTATTATTATTTTTATGTCAATATGAACCTTTATCTTGAATCTTTCGGATCTAAATATTCATACCACAAGTAAGAAGAATTACGTTGAAATTATGCCTAGTAGCACTCCGCATCAAAAATTCAGTTTTTATCATTTACCTACTCGAGGACGAGCAAGAATTAAGCTTGGGGATGCTTGATACGTCTCCAACGTATCTATAATTTTTGATTGCTCCATGCTATATTATATTCTGTTTTGGACATTATTGGGTTTATTATTCACTTTTATATTATTTTTGGGACTAACCTATTAACCGGAGGCCCAGCCCAGAATTGCTGTTTTTTGCCTATTTCAGAGTTTCGCAGAAAAAGAATATCAAACGGAGTCCAAACGGAATGAAACCTTCGGGAACGTGATTTTTGGAACGAACATGATCCAGGAGACTTGGACCCTACGTCAAGCAACCAACAGGGAAGCCACGAGGTAGGGGGCGCGCCTACCCCCCTGGGCGCGCCCTCCACCCTCGTGGGCCCCACGTTGCTCCACCGACGTACTTCTTCCTCCTATATATACCTACGTACCCCCAAACGATCAGATACGGAGCCAAAAACCTAATTCCACCGCCGCAACCTTCTGTACCCGTGAGATCCCATCTTGGGGCCTGTTCCGGAGCTCCGCCGGAGGGGGCATCGATCACGGAGGGCTTCTACATCAACACCATAGCCTCTCCGATGAAGTGTGAGTAGTTTACGTCAGACCTTCGGGTCCATAGTTATTAGCTAGATGGCTTCTTCTCTCTTTTTGGATCTCAATACAATGTTCTCCCCCTCTCTCGTGGAGATCTATTCGATGTAATCTTCTTTTGCGGTGTGTTTGTTGAGACCGATGAATTGTGGGTTTATGATCAAGTTTATCTATGAACAATATTTGAATCTTCTGAATTCTTTTATGTATGATTGGTTATCTTTGCAAGTCTCTTCGAATTATCAGTTTGGTTTGGCCTACTAGATTGATCTTTCTTGCAATGGGAGAAGTGCTTAGCTTTGGGTTCAATCTTGCGGTGTCCTTTCCCAGTGACAGTAGGGGCAGCGAGGCACGTATTGTATTGTTGCCATCGAGGATAACAAGGGGGTATTCATCATAATGCATGAATTTATCCCTCTACATCATGTCATCTTGCTTAAGGCGTTACTCCGTTCTTATGAACTTAATACTCTAGATGCATGCTGGATAGCGGTCGATGAGTGGAGTAATAGTAGTAGATGCAGGCAGGACTCGGTCTACTTGTCTCAGACGTGATGCCTATATACATGATCATACCTAGATATTCTCATAACTATGCTCAATTCTGTCAATTGCTCAATAGTAATTTGTTCACCCACCGTAAAATACTTATGCTCTTGAGAGAAGCCACTAGTGAAACCTATGGCCCCCGGGTCTATCTTCATCATATTAATCCTCCAACACTTAGTTATTTCCGTTGCTTTTTACTTTGCTTTTATTTTACTTTGCATCTTTATCACAAGAATACCAAAAATATTATCCTATCATATCTATCAGATCTCACTCTCGTAAGTGGCCGTGTAGGGATTGACAACCCCTTATCGCGTTGGTTGCAAGGATTTATTTGTTTTGTGTAGGTGCGAGGGACTCGCGCGTAGCGTCCTACTGGATTGATACCTTGGTTCTCAAAAACTGAGGGAAATACTTACGCTACTTTGCTGCATCACCCTTTCCTCTTCAAGGGAAAACCAACGCAGTGCTCAAGAGGTAGCAGGCGTTGGCACGGAAGGACCCGACGAATGAGCATGACCTGGACCATGTTGACAAGCTTGATTTTCCTGTCTATCATGTTCTAGACGCACATCTGGAGCCCGGTCAGCTCGTCCGAAGGACCCCAGGTTAGGCCCCTCTCTTGCCAGGAGGTGAGCCGCATCGGGATTCCAGATCGGAATTCGGGGGCCGCCGCCCAGTTGGCGTCGCGCGGCTCGGTGATGTAGAACCACCCCGATTGCCACCCCTTCACCGTCTCTGTGAATGAGCCTTCGGGCCTGGTGACGTTGGGCATCTTGCCCACCATAGCGCCTCCGCACTCCGCTTGTTGACCGCTCACTACTTTCGGCCTCACATTGAAGGTCTTCAGCCACATGCCGAAGTGAGGTGGGATGCGGAGAAAGGCCTCACAAACGACGATAAATGCCGAAATGTTGAGGACGAAGTTGAGGGATAGGTCATGGAAATCCAGCCCATAGTAAAACATCAGTCCACGGACAAAAGGATGGAGAGGGAATCCCAGTCCATGGACAAAATGTGTGAGAAACACAACCCTCTCATGGGGCTCTGGAGTAGGGACAATCTTCCCCTTGGCCGGAAGTCGGTGAACAATCTCCTTGGCTAGGCATCCAGCCTCCCGGAGCTCCTTGATGTCCTTCTTCTTAACGGAGGAGGCCATCCACTTGCCTCCAACTCCGGATCCGGACATGTTTGGAGTGCTTTCTTGGACGAAGAAAAGCTAAGGCTTGGGCGCTGGAGCTCAAGGACGAAAGGGCTGAGGGAAAGAAAGGGCGTGGGTTAGAAAAGGGAATCCTTACTCCCTTTATAGAGGCCGCGAATATCAAACGCCTCCCCACTCGCCTTAAACTCGCCTATTCCCAAGGGCCATGCGAATGGCACAGTTAGGTTACCCACGCCCGCATTGATGAGGATTCTGCAATAAGGGGACACGATCTCTGCTTCAACAGGATGTGCCAATTACAACCGCGTCTCGAAACGTGGGATGGCAGATGAAAACGGTTCGAAATTATGACCGGACAGACGTGATGTCGTGTTGTGAAAAAGCTGTCAATAGATTAGATTCGTGCAAATATTATATTCTCTCTGCGGTTGTGTGTGGAATATGTTACAGGTCCGGATATAATCATCACATCCGAAGACTATCGTGGAGTTCGGAAAAAGGGGAACCCGCCTTGCAATGCCGGAGACAATCTGCGCGCCGGACTCCTCGTCATTGAAGCCAGGTTCAGGGGATATTGAGGGAGTCCTGGACTAAGGGGTCCTCGGGCGTCCGGCCTGTTATTCATTGGGCCGGACTGATGGGCTGTGAAGGTATGAAGGCCGAAGACTATACCCGTGTCCGGATTGGACTCTCCTTGGCGTGGAAGGCAAGCTAGGCGACCAACTATGAATATTCCTTCTTATGTAACCGACTCCATGTAACCCTAGATCTCTCCGGTGTCTATATAAACCAGAGAGAGTAGTCCGGATAGGCAGATACTCATTACCATAGTCATACATGCTAGACTTCTAGGGTTTAGCCATTACGATCTCGTGGTAGATCAACTCTTGTAACACTCATATTCATCAAGATCAATCAAGCAGGAAGTACGGTATTACCTCCATAGAGAGGGCCCGGACCTGGGTAAACATCGTGCCCCCCGTCTCCTGTTACCATCGATCCTAGACGCACAGTTCGGGACCCCCTACTCGAGATCCGCCGGTTTTGACACCGAAAGTGACATTTTGGGCCGAACAAATTTTTTTCTATCATACTTATGACACTTCTATGTCGATAATTGTGACAAAACCCGGTATCATCATAGATGTGGTGGGGTCCTACTTCTATGACAAAAAATCATGATAGAAAATGGGCTTTTCGTCCTGGGCGGGCCGGAGACGCAGCTGCATGACATTCTTTGGGCCGTCCATGACGGAAAAAACCGTGGTAGAATCGAGGGCGAGGAAAATATCAGGGTGTTCCCGGTTACAGTGGGTGGTCGGGGCCGAGCGATGCGCGTTTCTCTCATACACGCACGCGCGTGGGTGCGAGGCGTTGCGCTCTAACTGAACCCGAGCGAGTGATACGTCTCCAACGTATCTATAATTTTTGATTGTTCCATGCTATTATATTATATGTTTTGGATGTTTATGGGCTTTATTAAACACTTTTATATTATTTTTGGGGCTAACCTATTGACCCAGAGCCCAGTGTCAGTTCCTGTTTTTTCCCTTGTTTCAGTGTTTCGAAGAAAAGGAATATCAAACGGAGTCGAAACGGAATGAAACCTTCTGGAGAAGTTATTTTTGGAAGGAAGCTACCCGATAGACTTGGAGTGCACGTCAGGAAAGAAACGAGGGAGCCACGAGGTAGGGGGGCGCGCCCACCCCCCTAGGCGCGCCCTCCACCCTCGTGGCTCCCCTGACGTACTTCTTCCGCCTATATATCTCCATATACCCTAAAACGATCGAGGAACAGAATAGATCGGGAGTTCCGCCGCCGCAAGCCTCTGTAGCCACCAAAAACCAATCGGGACCCTGTTCTGGCACCCTGCCGGAGGGGGGAACCCTCCCCTATGGCCATCTTCATCATCCCGGCGCTCTCCATGACGAGGAGGGAGTAGTTCACCCTCGGGGCTGAGGGTATGTACCAGTAGCTATGTGTTTGATCTCTCTCTCTCTCTCTCTCTCTCTCTCTCTCTCTCTCTCGTGTTCTTGATTTGGCACGATCTTGATGTATCGCGAGCTTTGCTATTATAGTTGGATCTTATGTTGCTTCTCCCCCTCTACTCTCTTGTAATGGATTGAGTTTTCCCTTTGAAGTAATCTTATTGGATTGAGTCTTTAAGGATTTGAGAACACTTGATGTATGTCTTGCCGTGCGTATCTGTGGTGACAATGGGATATCACGTGATTCACTTGATGTATGTTTTGGTGATCAACTTGCGACTTCCGCCCATGAACCTATGCATAGGGGTTGGCACACGTTTTCGTCGTGATTCTCCGGTAGAAACTTTGGGGCACTCTTTGAGGTTCTATGTGTTGGTTGAATAGATGAATCTGAGATTGTGTGATGCATATCGTATAATCATACCCACGAATACTTGAGGTGACATTGGAGTATCTAGGTGACATTAGGGTTTTGGTTGATTTGTGTCTTAAGGTGTTATTCTAGTATGAACTCTAGGGCTGTTTGTGACACTTATAGGAATAGCCCAGCGGATTGATTGGAAAGAATAACTTTGAGGTGGTTTCGTACCCTACCATAATCACTTCGTTTGTTCTCCACTATTAGTGACTTTCGAGTGACTCTTTGTTGCATGTTGAGGGATAGTTATATGATCCAATTATGTTATTATTGTTGAGAGAACTTGCACTAGTGAAAGTATGAACCCTAGGCCTTGTTTCCTAGCATTGCAATACCATTTACGCTCACTTTTACCACTTGTTACCTTGCTGTTTTTATATTTTCAGATTACAAAAACCCATATCTACCATCCATATTGCACTTGTATCACCATCTCTTCGCCTAACTAGTGCACCTATACAATTTACCATTGTATTGGGTGTGTTGGGGACACAAGAGACTCTTTGTTATTTGGTTGCAGGGTTGCTTGAGAGAGACCATCTTCATCCTACGCCTCCCACAGATTGATAAACCTTAGGTCATCCACTTGAGGGAAATTTGCTACTGTCCTACAAACCTCTGCACTTGGAGGCCCAACAACGTCTACAAGAAGAAGGTTGCGTAGTAGACATCAGCGAGGCGTTGGGCTTTAACTGAACCCGAGCGATTGCACTGTAGGCTACGCGTTACTGAACCCGAGCGATCGATCGATGGCTGTTAACTGAACCCGATCGAGCGATTCCTTCGCTACTGCTGCTAACTGAAGCCGATCAATGCTGCCTCTGGATGAACAGTGAGCGTTGCTGGGGGGGGGGGGGGGTTTGGATGAACAGTTCCCGGTGGGGGTGGATGAACAGGACCCCGTGGTGTTGCCTCTGGATGAACAGGACCCTGATCGATCGAGCCGGTTGGGGCTGGATGAACAGGACCCTGTGGAGGGCTGGATGAACAGGACCACCCCGTGGAGGGCTGGATGAACAGTAGACGGTGGAGGGCTGGATGAACAGTAGCCCATGGAGGGATGGTTGAACAGTAGCCCGTGGAGAGGGCTGGTTGAACAGTAGCCGGTGGAGTAGCGCGCGGTGGAGGCTGGATGAACAGGAGCCCGTGGATGAACAGTCGCAGGTGGAGGCTAGAGGAGGTCGACGGTGGATGAATAGTAGCCCGTGGAGGCTGGAGGGGGTCGACGGTGGAGATGAACAGTATCCCGTGGAGTCCCGTTTTGTGGTACGCCACACCCCTCCCGATGAACAGGACCCCCATTTCGACCATAGCGCTCCAACACAAGTCCGTTTCCTCCGTTTTGCGGTACGCCACACCCCTCCTGATCAACAGGACCCCCATTTCGACCGTAGGAGGTCCGTTTCTTCCATTTTGCGGTACGCCAGACTCCTCCCGATGATCAGGGTCCCATTTCGAACGTGGCCGGTCGAACACAAGGCCGTTTCCTCCGTTCTGCGGTACGCCAGGCCTCGTTTCCATCGGCTGTTCCGTCCAAGCCGGTTGGCTCCCACGCGTTCTGTTGCCTCCCGATGAACACGACGCATTCCGTTGCCTCCCCATGAACACGACGACGACGCGGTTTCTCCGTTCCGACCCAGCCATGTACACGAGCCCTGGCCGTACGTAAGCGCGAGTACGCGTTCGACACCCCGCTCGTATGTACGTACGTGGCCGTATTTACTTTCTTGCACCCTGGCCGCTGTACGTATGTGTACATGCTACGTGCGCGCCCCTACTACAACACGTGTGCGCCTCTACATCGACCAGTATGTACGTACACGTTCGCAACCAGAATGACAACGCTACGTACGCTTCGACTAGGTGGGTCCCGACTGTCACGCACTTCCTTGCGTGCGAAGATGTAGCTGGTGGGTCCCAGCAGTCAGGGGGCGAATCGTTTTTTGCCCGGACGCACTTCCTTGCATGCGAAGATGTCGCTGGTAGGTCCCGGCAGTCAGGGGCAATGTTTTTTTTCGTGAAATACATTGCTTGTCCAGTGGGTCCCTGCTGTCAGGTGGAGGAATCATTATTTTCCGCGTAATAAGGAGGCACTTCCTTGATGCGGCCGTGGACCCAGCTGTCAGCCTCTCCATGTACATTCCACGTCCGATGGAAGCCGTTCCTTGACCACGTTGACCACGCCACGCCGAGAGCACCAGGGCGGTGGACGACGGCAAGGCCTAGGAAGGGGACGATGCGGAGCCCGGGAAGACGCGGCAGTGGATGCCCACACATAGAGGAGTATGAGGGTTCACTGGTTCGCTGCGGTGTGAGGCTGCTGCCGCCGCAGAATAACAGGGGGTGTGGGTGAGTAGAGGGATGGCCTGGCCAGCGGTGGAAGTAGTAGGGGGCGGTGAGGCCTCCGCGGCATCGCAGCCGGCCACGAGAGGCAGGAGCACGAGGCACGACCGGCGCTGCTTTGGGCGGCAGGAGCAAGAAGACCAGAGGTTGAAGAAGCACTACGGCCGTTGGATGGACATCGTACGGTCACTGGAGCTAGAATCATTCATATTGACTAAGTTGACAAAGCCCTCCGTCCTCGTCAACTTAGTTGGCCCACAAGTCAGCCTCCCACTATTGTGGGTCCCAGCTAGCAGGGGGTGTTCATTTTTTTGTGCGTAATAAGGAGGCACTTCCTTGCGTGCGAAGATATAGCTGGTGGGTCCGACCTGTCAGCGGTGGGAACATTTTTCGCGAAATACAGAGGCCCTTCTAGTGGGTCCCAGCTGTCAGGTGGAGGAATCATTATTTTGCGCGTAATAAGGAGGCATTTCCTTGCGTGCGGCCGTGGACCCAGCTGTCAGCCTCTCCACACATAGTCTACTTCCGATGGTGTCGTTCGTTGACCACGTTGACCACTCCGCGCCGAGCGCATCCAAGGTGGTGGACGACGGCGAGGCCCTGGACAGCAACGAGCCAGAGATGGGAAGACACGGGAGTAGAGTCTGATAATCCCCAAGTGTAGGGAATCATCGTAGCAATTTCCAAAGGTGGAAGTAATAAGTATGGAGTGTCGAACCCACAAGGAGCTAAAGGTAAGATCAATATTCTCTCAAGCCCTATCTGCCACTGATACGACTCTACGTACACAGAACGTTTGCTTCCAACTAGAAACGAGAAATAAAACTATGTTGTGGGTATGAAGAGGATAACTTTGCATGATATCGGAGAGCTAAAATATAAAAGTAGGTGTTGTTATCATAAGGTTAGAATATATTATAAATAGCGAGTGTGGAATAATGGTGGATCGGTGTGCGGAATTGTCCTAGGCAATTGTTAACAAGACCAATAGTCGTCATTGCAATTTCATATGAGGGAGAGGCATAAGCTAACATACTTTCTCTACTTGGATCATATGCACTTATGATTGGAACTCTAGCAAGCTCCGCAACTACTAAAGATCATTAAGGTAAAACCCAACCATAGCATTAAAGCATCAAGTCCTCTTTATTCCCATACGCAACAACCCCCTTACTCGGGTTTGTGTTTCAGTCACTCACCAACACACTATAAGCGAATCATGAACATATTGCAACACCCTACAGCGGGAATCCCTCACGCTTGCGCGACATGGAGGGCACAATAGGAAGCACCAAAATAAAACATACAACTCGTACCAATCTAGATCATCAATCAACCCAAAGACAAAGGATATCTAGTCAAAACATCATAAGATGGCAACACATCATTGGATCATAATATGTGGCATAAAGCACCATGTTCAAGTAGGGATTACAGCGGGGTGCGGGAGAGTGGACCGCGTAAAATAGATGAGGATGGTGATGATGGTGGTGATGTTGATCAAGACGATCACCGCGGCGATGATTCCCCTCCCGATGGCACTCCGGCCCCACCGAGAGAGAGGAGGAGAGGTTCTCCCCCTTGTGCTTCCGCCTCCATGGCCTCCCCCCTAGATGGGGAGAGGTTCTCTTCCTTGGCCTTCATGGCGATGATGGCCCCTCCGGGATCCTCCTCCATGGCCTCCGTTGATGATGGCCCCCTCCAACAGGGTACCGGAGAGGGCCTAGATTGATTTCTCGTGGCTACAGAGGCTTCTGGCGGAGGAACTCCCGATCTAGGTTAATTTTCCGAGGTTTCTGTATTTATAGGAATTTTTGGCGTCGGTCTTACGTCAAGGAGGTGCATGAGCTGTCCACGAGGCAGGCCCACGCGCCCAGGGGGTGGGCGCGCCCCCACCCTTGTGGGCAGCCCGGGACTCTTCTGGCCCAACTCCGATGCTCTGTGGTCTTCTTTTGGTCCATAAAAAATCATCAAAAATTGGCACGTCAATTGGACTCCGTTTGGTATTCCTTTTCTGCAAAACTCAAAAGCAAGGAGAAAACAGAAACTGGCACTGGGCTCTAGGTTAATAGGTTAGTCCCAAAAATCATATAAAATAGCATATAAATGCATATAAAACATCTAAGATGGATAATATAATAGCATGAATACTTCGTAAATTATAGATACGTTGGAGACGTATCAACATCCCCAAGCTTAATTCCTGCTCGTCCTCGAGTAGGTAAATGATAAAAGAAATAATTTACGAAGTGTGAATGCTAGCAGGTGCACAAGTTTGATCAATGATAATTTCAATCACCTTTTCTAGCATCATTATATGTCATAACAGTAGCTCATCTCATAAAACTTTTCATGATCAAGTAACAAGCTATTCACTTGTTAAAGTATAGATCATAAACTTCTTGAAAACTAACAAACAGTGCTCTTAGTCATCAAACAATTGCAATTCATCTTATTTTCAGGAAGAGTCTATGTCAGAGCTTTGATTTAGCAAACTCCACATACTCAACTATCATTTAATCTTCCGCAATTGCTAACACTCACGTGATATTTATGGGTTCAAAGTTTTAATTGGACACAGAGAAAGATAGGGGCTTATAGATTCGCCTCCCAACCTTTTACCTCAAGGGTAATGTCAACAATAATAGTTCATGATAACTTACATCCAATTGGATATATATATCAGGATCTTTCCAACACAATGTGCTTGCCAAAGGATAAAATGTAAAAAGAAAAGGTGAAGATCACCATGACTCTTGCATAAGGTACAAGATAAAAGTAAAAGATAGGCCCTTCGCAGAGGGAAGCAGAGGTTGTCATGCGCTTTTATGGTTGGATGCACAAAATCTTAATGCAAAAGAACGTCACTTTATATTGCCTCTTGTGATAAAGACCTTTATTATGCAGTCCGTCGCTTTTATTTCTTCCCTATCACAAGTTTGTATAAAGCTTATTTTCTTCGCACTAATAGATCATACATATTTAGAGAGCAATTTTTATTGCATGCACCGATGACAACTTACTTGAAGGATCTTACTCAATCCATAGGTAGGTATGGTGGACTCTCATGGCAAAACTAGTTTAATGAATGTTTGGAAGCACAAGTAGTATCTCTACTTGGTGCAAAGAATTTGGCTAGCATGAGGGGGAAAAGCAAACTCAACATGTTGGATGATCCAAGACAATATACTTTATTTCGGATATAAGAAAACATAACCCATTACGTTGTCTTCCTTGTCCAACATCAACCTTTTATCATGTCATATTTTAATGAGTGCTCACAATTACAAAAGATGTCCAAGATAGTATATTTATATGTGAAATCCCTCCTCCAATATTCTTTCATGAATTGTTCAGGTGACCAATTCTACGTTTGCTAACTTTCAATAAGTTTACTACCTATACTTATTATGTGTGAAGTCATTACTCCCCATGTTATAAGCATATGAAACATATATAAATTCAGATTTATGACATTCAATTCATTCAACCATTCACTCATAGGATATACGTGAAGCACATGAGTAAATGACAAACTACTCCAAAAGATATGAGTGAAGAACACTGAGTAGTCAAATAATTAACTAGCCATGGGAGGGTTATTTTTCATTCAATATTTCAGATCCAATGATTTTATTCAAACAGCGAGTAAAATTTAAAATACGCTCTAAGCAAAACACATATCATGTGACGAATAAAAATATAGCTCCAAGTAAGGTATACCGATAGTTTTGAAGACGAAAGAGGGGATGCCTTCCGGGGCATCCCCAAGGTTAGGTACTTGAGTATTCCTTGAATATTACCTTGGGGTGCCTTGGGCATCCCCAAGCTTAGGGTCTTTCCACTCCTTATTCTCCTCATATCGATATCTCACCCAAAGCTTGAAAACTTCAATCACACAAAACTTAACAAAACTTCGTGAGATAGGTTAGTATGATAAAGAGTAAACCATCCACTTTGGTACTGTCTAATACAAGGTTCATAATTGTTCCCACATAATGTCTACTGTACCATATCATTTCTACAATTTATATTGAGACATATAAGCCATAGAAACTAGAAAACAAGCAAACTATGCAATGAAAACAGAACCTGTCAGAAACAGAACAGTCTGTAATAATCTGAACATAAACCATACTTATTCTACTCCAAAAATTATGAAATAAATTGTTGGACGTGAGGAATTTGTCTATTAATCTTCTTCAAAAAGAATCAACTCAAAAGCACTCTTCTGTAAAGAATTACAGCTAATCTCGTGAGCGCAAAGTTTCTGTTTTTTAAGCAAGATCACATTAACTTTCACCCAAGTCTTCCCAAAGGTCTTACTTGGTACTTTATTGAAACAAAATCTATAAAACATGATTATTACAGTAGATTAATCATGTAAACACACAAAAACAGTAAAGGTAAATATTGGGTTGTCTCCCAACAAGCGCTTTTCTTTAATGCCTTTTAGCTAGGCATGATGATTTCAATGATGCTCACATAAAAGATAAGAATTGAAACATAAAGAGAGCATCATGAAGAATATGAATAGCACATTTAAATCTAACCCACTTCCTATGCCTAGGTATTTTGTGAGCACACAATTTATAGGAACAAGAATCAACTAGCATAGGAAGGCAAAACAAGTATAACTTCAAAACTTTAAGCACATAGAGAGGAAACTTTGTATTATTGCAACTCCTACAAGCATATATTCCTCCCTCATAATAATTTTCAGTAGGATCATGAATGAATTCAACAATATAACCATCACATAAAGCATTCTTTTCATGATCTACAAGAATAGAAATTTTTCTACTCTCCACATAAGCAAAATTCTTCTCATTTGGAATAGTGGGATCACTAATTCCTAAAGTTGACACTTTTCCAAACCCGCTTTAGATGATAGTATTATTCATACTCCAAAAGATATAAGTGAAGTTCATGGAGCATTCTTTAATTAATATAGACTAACCAATATCCAAGCTCAAAATATATAAGTGAAGCACATGAAGCATTCTATAAAACCATACTCAAAAGATTTAAGTGAAGCACAAAGAGCAATTCTATAAGATCATACTTAAAAGATTTAAGTGAAGCACATGAAGTATTCTATAAATCAATTAAGGGCTATCTCATGTTGGCATGGTTCTTAAAGGAAAAACAAAAACACAAAGGACACAAATCATGTGAACAAAACAAAAACCGAGGTATACCGATATTTGTTGAAGAAGAAAGATGGGATGCCAACCGGGGCATCCCCAAGCTTAGATGCTTGAGTATACTTTGAAATATTTACTTGGGGTGCCTTGGGAATCCCCAAGCTTGAACTCTTGCCTCTCTTTATTCTTCTCATATTGATAGCTCCTCGACCTTCGGACACTTCATCCACACAAAACTTTAACAAAAACTTGTGAGATCTGTTAGTGTAATAAAGCAAATCACTACCTTTAGGTACTGTAATGAACTCATTATTTATTTATATTGGTGTTAAACCTACTTTATTCCAACTTCTCTATGGTTCATACCCCCCGATACTAGCCATAGATTCATCAAAATAAGCAAACAACACGCGAAAAACAGAATCTGTCAAAAACAGGACAGTCTGTAGTAATATGGAAGTTTAGTAAACTTATGTAGCTCCTAAAATTATGAAATAAATTTGAAAATTTAAAACATTTGTACAGAAGTAATGTTCAAAAATTTTCAGACCCATTTGACCTTCCAGTAAAAAATGTAAATTCATGCACTACAGCCAAAGTTTCTGTTTTTGTTCTGCACATAGTAAACAAGCAATCTAATCATCCTAAAACCAAAGCTTGGCACATTATTTTTATAATACAATGGATATATACAAGGGGATAATAATTTACAGAGAAACTTCCATGAAAAATTCTACATTGTTTCCGTGAGCATGAACACAAGTGCTCAAGGTCGACCCTCACTTCTTCAATGCATAACTTTCCAATCACTTCTCTTTTTGAAAAACTTTTTAGGCATGAAAGGCAAGTAATTTTTTTTGTATTTTCATTATTTTAATTTTTTTGTATGTTTCGCCCACAACTAAACAGAAACAAAAAGGAAAAAACAAAATCTACTTAGTGAAGAAAGCAAACAAGCACACACGAGAATATCAACCCCACGCTATTGCTCCTCGGCAACGGCGCCAGAAAAGAGCTTGATAATCCCCAAGTGTAGGGAATCATCGTAGCAATTTCCAAAGGTGGAAGTAATAAGTACGGAGTGTCAAACCCAAAAGGAGCTAAAGGTAAGATCAATATTCTCTCAAGCCCTATCTGCCACTGATACGACTCTACGTACACCGAACGTTTGCTTCCAACTAGAAACGAGAAATAAAACTATGTTGTGGGTATGAAGAGGATAACTTTGCATGATATCGAAGAGCTAAAATATAAAAGTAGGTGCTGTTATCATAAAGTTAGAATATATTATAAATAGCGAGTGTGGAATAATGGTGGATCGGTGTGCGTAATTGTCCTAGGCAATTGTTAACAAGACCAATAGTCGTCATTGCAATTTCATATGAGGGAGAGGCATAAGCTAAGATACTTTCTCTACTTGGATCATATGCACTTATGATTGGAACTCTAGCAAGCATCCGCAACTACTAAAGATCATTAAGGTAAAACCCAACCATAGCATTAAAGCATCAAGTCCTCTTTATTCCCATACGCAACAACCCCCTTACTCGGGTTTGTGTTTCAGTCACTCACCAACCCACTATAAGCGATCATGAACGTATTGCAACACCCTACAACGGGAATCCCTCATGCTTGCGCGACACGGAGGGAACAATAGGACACCACCAAAATAAAACATACAACTCGTACCAATCTAGATCATCAATCAACCCAAAGACAAAGGATATCTACTCAAAACATCATAAGATGGCTACACATCATTGGATCATAATATGTGGTATAAAGCACCATGTTTAAGTAGGGATTACAGCGGGGTGCGGGAGAGTGGACCGCGTAAAATAGATGAGGATGGTGATGATGATGGTGATGTTGATGAAGACGATCACCGCGGCGATGATTCCCCTCCCGATGGCACTCCGGCTCCACCGAGAGAGAGGAGGAGAGGTTCTCCCCCTTGTGCTTCCTCCTCCATGGCCTCCCCCCTAGATGGGGAGAGGTTCTCCCTTTGGTCCTTGGTCTTCATGGCGATGATGGCCCCTCCGGGATCCTCCTCCATGGCCTCCGGTGATGATGGCCCCCTCCGGCAGGGTGCCGGAGAGGGCCTAGATTGATTTCTCGTGGCTACAGACGCTTCTGGCGGCGGAACTCCCGATCTAGGTTAATTTTTCGAGGTTTCTTTATTTATAGGAATTTTGGGCGTCGGTCTTATGTCAAGGAGGTGCCCGAGCTGTCCACGAGGCAGGCCCACGCGCCCAGGGGGTGGGCGCGTCCCCCACCCTTGTGGGCAGCCTGGCACTCTTCTGGCCCAACTCCGATGCTCCGTGGTCTTCTTTTCGTCCATAAAAAACCATCAAAAATTGGCACGTCAATTGGACTCCGTTTGGTATTCCTTTTCTCCAAAACTCAAAAACAAGGAGAAAACAGAAACTGGCACTGAGCTCTAGGCTAATAGGTTAGTCCCAAAAGTCATATAAAATAGCATATAAATGCATATAAAACATCTAAGATGGATAATATAATAGCATGAATACTTCATAAATTATAGATACGTTGGAGACGTATCAGAGTCGCAGACGGAGAGGTGTACGAGGGTTAACTGGTTCTGGTGCGGTGTGGTTCGGCAGTTGGTCGAGAAGAACAGGAGGTGTGGAGGGGTGGAGGGATGGCCTGGCCAATGGTGGAGTAGCGCTTCACAGCGAAGCGTGCTAAGCAGAGGTGGTAGCAGCAGGAGGCGGGAGCAGGTGGTCCCGGCGGCGCTGGAGGAAGAAGATGAGAGATTGAAGATGGATGCCAGTCATTGGATGTAAATCCAACGGCTAACAATGTCAGAATCATTTGTTGACTAAGTTGACAACGACTTGCATTGGCTTCGACCTATTGGCCCACATTTCAGCCTCCAAAAATGTGGCACATATTCAACCCATTTTTCAGAATTTACAGTCTTTTTTTTGCGGGGTAGAATTTACAGTCCATTTGATCTTTTTTTGAATTACAGTCCATTAGCTGGGCTGGTGAACAAATAATGTAGCATCCATGCGACCCATTTATGTTTTTCCTAAAAAATTACAGGCCATTTGCACTTTCTCGAAATACACGATTTTGCTGGGCTTATTCTAATTATAATGTTGGGGTGGGCGCAACAATGTTATCAAAAAATAAACTGGGGCTGAGCATTTTGTTATATATATATATATATTTAAATAATAAGTGATTTATTATTACATTGGTCCTTAAATCTTACCAAGCTTTTGTACACAATCACCAGGATTTTCGTTGCCAAAAAAATCCAGGATTTTATTGTTAAGAAATTATTTTTATAAGTTAATAAGATGTGGGATATTGTTTTCTTATATATGTAAGTATCTGTTAAATATATGATGACAATAACAATAATATATAATAACATATAAAATAATTTAAATATATATAATATAGTTAGAAGGGAAAGATAAGTTGGACCAGGCGTTCCTATTCTTATATAGAAAAATAGAACAGACCTCTGCGTTTTCTTCAAAAAAATACATAAATTGGGCTGCCAATGTTTCAGGAAAAATAAAACCTCCGATGGGAGGCCCATAGGCCGGTCGATACATGACGGCCCTCAAGAAAATACAAACATGCCTATGGACCTCCCATCCGAGGTCGTGGGCTGCGCATGTTAAAAAGAAAGCCTAGACGGGGCAGCCCAAAACCCAACTGATACTTGCTGCCCTAGTGATAATAAATGATACCTGCCAGTTCCCCGGCTTCGTTGTGAATTTACCTCCTATAGTAACTACGTTGAAGCACCTAAAAAATGTAACTATGTTGACAAACCCGTGGGCCCCAACATCAGTTTAGCATTATTGACATGTGGGTCCCAATTGTCATCTACGCACACCACGTCCAACACTTGCCAAAACTTCGTCCCTCGTTTTCTCTGTTTTTCGCACACTCGACATTGTGTGGGCCTCTTGAAAACAGCATATCTTTTTGACTGTGCATCATATGAAGATGTGCTATGCATGAATGTTGATCAGCATGATGTTAACTGGCTGGTAGTTCCAGTTTCGACCATGAATAAAACTTCCAGCATGATGTTAACCCTGTTTGAAAAGGCCGTGTTAATATAAATGTTCTGCCTCTGAAAGTTGCAGTTTCTTATCTGAAACTGAACTTGGAGTTTCTTATCTGAAACTGAAACTTGTAGTTTCTTCTCTGAGAATCACATTGTTTGCACTTTTATACTCCTATGAAACTACATTTTTGAAGTGCTAAAAATAGATCTCTAGAATTCATAAAATACTTCATATGCTCAATACTGCAAATGTGAAATTCAAAAGACATTCATATATGAAAGTACTCTCAAAATACACAACACAAAACACAATTCACAACCTGCAGGATAGGATATTCACCCATAGGTCTAGAATCATGCCATGCAACCGTTGGATCTCAGATCTAAGGGCTCTCGGAAGCCCGTATCATGGGAGAATGGAAAGCTTCGTATCACCTGTAATTTTTCCGACGCTTGACATGACATCGAAAGCCATTTAATTGGGCGTCGAGTAGACATGACATCTAATTGGGCCCCCATAGTACTGTGCATGAATCCATTTATCCACCAGGCAAGCCACTACCCTGCCATTCGCACGCGCCCCCACTCGATATTTTTACAATCGATAAACCGCTCCTAGTCGTCCCGTCCTTTCACATTACGGCAGTTCCACTAATCCTAACCCTCCTCCCAAATCCATGGCGTCCCAAATCTCCATGATCGGCGGTGAGTACAAGGTTAGAACCATCACCGGCGATGAGTTCGACGTCATCTACACCCGTTCTTCCGCAACGGTGAAAGAATGCCTTGCTCGCTTCAAACGCATGTTCAAAAACTCAAATGATGAGTGGGTCGCTGGGCTAGATGTTGAGTACACGACAGTCCTGGGAAGCGAGAAGAAACTAAAGGAGGCAGAGAAGAAGAAGCCCGCCGTGATCCAGGTTTGCGTGCATGACTTATGCTTGGTCTACCGCATATGCCATGCCGACGTTGAGTGCGAGGAATTTAAGAAGTTCCTCAAGGGCGGCCAAGTCAAATTCGTCACTGTAGACTTTAGGAACGACAAGGAAATCCTGGGTCGGATAGGCCTCATTGTAGGCGACCCCTTCGACCTCTAGAAGGAAGGGCTGGTGCCCTCCCTTGATCAGCCTTCAATGCTGACCCTGGCAGGAGCCATGGTTCATCCTTCGTACGGTGAACTAAAGAAACCTCCGCACATGTTTCATCGTGCATGGCAGTGGACTGTACTAGATATAGACCACATCTACTACGCTGCAATGGATGGCTACCTTTGTTTCAATATCTACAAGGGTTGGATGAAGAGAAAGAGCCAAGTGTGCGGTTCAAGCAAAGAAGTATCGCCCAAGAGGAAGAGGGACAAGGACGAAGTCAAGGACGTGGACGAGGACTCCGAGTAAGGTGGCAGTGTCGTTGCTCATGGTGGTTCAAATGCAGTGCCTACCGGATTAGTTGCTTAGTTTAATTTCTGGTGTGCTTAGTTTTATTTGAGGGGTGTGTTGTGCTGAGCCCCCAGCAGAACTATGTTATGTTTCTTCTCGTTATATTTCATACATTTCATCTTTTAGTTGGTATAGTACTACCACTCGTTTCTTGACATTATATACGTACAATATATATGGCCAACATCATATAGCCAGCAGTTTAGTTGTCAAAGAATTTCAGGGTGCTTAGTTTTGTCAAAGAATTCCAGGGTGCTTAGTTTTATTTGAGGGGTGTGTTGTGCTGGACACCATTAACTTATCATTGTGAGAATCGGCTTATTTTTGTCATGTAACATGGTCAACGGGTTTGACGTGAAAATAACAATGTCTAATGGCATTTCTGAGCAAACATCTAACTTAACGATGGCATTTTTTAGATATCTAATTTCATTTTTGAGCAGGCATCTCATGGATCGATGGCATTTTTTGAGTAGTTGTAACTTCTAATGGCAAAACTGAGTAGTGATACACAACTAGTGGCATAAATAATAAGAACCCAAGAATTAAATAGGTATGCTAATTTCTTTATTTCTTTATACCTTTGTGTGCGAAACAATATACGCTGCCTCCCCCCAGATTTTCTTTACAGAGGCAACATAGAACTATATGAGTGCCCTGTTAAATTTTGGAATTATTTCGGGTTCGTTTGGCCTTTTTTATACATTAATTGAGTTTCTGGTCATTTAATGTGCATAATTCAAATTTGAACTACAAGCACATGCTCCCGTGCACCAAAGTTGACTGAAAAATCACATGTGTGTCCTCGGGTGAATTTCTAGGTCCCATGCAAGAAATGAGAATGAAATTCAAACATCTGGGCATCGTGGTTCGGCCGAGAACATTGAGAAGCTTGGTTTTAAAATTCTTGTAAATCCAAAACACGCCTGAAAATCATGAAACTTGGCATGGTGTCATATCATGGTACTACCATGCTGTGGTAAAAAAATTTGCAGAATAGGAACAAGTTTTGGTATAAGTTTCTTGTAAACCGGAGCTTCTCTCAAGAAGGCTCGTGGTTCTGAGAGGGAACGCGTCACCTTTGTGTGCATAATTCAAATTTTAAATACAAGCACATGCTCTAGTGCACCAAAGCTGGTTGAAAAATCACATGCTTGTCCTCGGGTAAATTTCTAGGTCCCATGCCAGAAATGGGAATGAAATTCAAACATCTGGGCGTCATGGCTCGGCTGGAAACATTGAGAAACTTGGTTTTTTAATTCCTGTACATCCGAAATTCGCATGAAAATCATGAAACTTGGCTTGGGGTCATGACATGGCACCAACATGCTGTGGTAATTTTGCTGTCTGATTTGCGAAGGCGCACACATTAACAATCAACAAAGTCATTTTGGAACAAGTGTTGTCACGTTGCAATCAGAAACACAAGTATTATTGAAACCGTGGGCGTTCTATTTACCATTTACGTGCCGCCACGCATCCCCTTTTTTATTAGCTAGGAGGCGCCGTGCAGGGTAGCTATTTGAGTACGGGAGGCATGTGATCAGACCCCTGCGCGTGCTTATCGGGAGGAGAGCCCTTTGACCTCCATCTACCGTCCACCTCTCTCCCAAGGTCTCCATTAATGGCGCCCGAGCCTCTGTTTAATGGCGTGGCAATGTCTCACTCGACTGAGATTTAAGAGAGAAAAAAGAAAATCTGAAAAGAAAATTTTGCACGGATCTTGATGTAAGATCCGACGGACCTATATAGCATCTACTGCGACTTATAGCAAGACTGATGAATATATATAAGGACGACGAGAGTGTATAATAATTTTCTTACATAATTAGGAAGATAATAAAAAAAGCCACATGCGGCTACGCCCGAAATACACAAGGGCAAAAGAAGAAGGAAGACGCATACAACGATCTGGCTCGCTGATCTCTACTTTCTTTATGCGCTGCAGGTCGCGGAGACTAGTTCTCACGGCGGGCGATGATCTCTTTCATCAGTTTCATGTCCTTAATATGCTGCTTGGCAACATCCATGGATTCCTCCACCAGCCTATTGCGCTTGATGCGGAGCATGGCATTCTCGTCCATAAGTTTTTTGATGATGACGCCCGTCCTCTGCAACAAGGTAGCGGTCTCCTCCTCCTGCTTCGCCCTTCCGGCGATCTTCGCCCTCAGCAGGTCGCGCTCGCCCGGAGCTTCGCATTGCCCTCCCCTAGTTGCCGGATGACACCGGTAGCCTCGTCCTGCATCCTCGCCCAGCCGGAGATCTGATCCATCTGGCTATGGACTATCGCATGCATGCACCTGTAAGAGTCCTCGCCCGCCTGCGAGAAATTTTCCCAGGCCGCCGCGGCGTGGCGGGACCTCCCTGCTGCTTCGGCGGCGCGGCGGGACATCTCTACTGCTTCCACGGCGTGGCCGGACCAGTCTGCTACATCGACGGCGCGGCGGGACCTCTATGCTGCTTCGGCGGCGCGGCAGGACCTCTGTGCTGCTACTGCTGCGCGGCTGGACATGTCGGCTGCTTTCGCGGCGAGGCGGGACATCTCTCGTGCTTCCTCTTCCATGCTCACCTTTCCCCGGTGGAAATCTCTCGACCCAGAACTCACGCTGGCTATGGCTTGATTGACTTGATTGTTTTTTGTGGATGAGGAGTTGAGGAGGAATGTGCAGTCATCTTAGCATAGTAGTATTTATAACCGAGTACTACTAATACGCTCCTAAGTGGGAAACCGTTTAGGTTGTGATCGGTGTGAACAGGTTTGCAATTAAATATAGCATGGTAGTAGTAGTAATTTGGAATGTGACGAGACGTGCTCAAAATTTATTGACGGTTCTAGTTTCGAAGTGCGGCACTATTCCCGGATGGCGTAACGTCGGCACGTTTTCTCGGTCGTGGTGTAGCATATGCCATGGTACTAGTTCTTTTTCTACTGCTGTGTACGTGCAAAAACTGGCACCGTCGGATACATATCTTACGCTTGGCGTTCGACAGGAATAGCCTCGTGGCGAGCTATAGACTAGTCTTTTTTTCAGACGCATTACACCTATCTCTCGGGACTTTTCGCACGCACCATCACTGCTCCCTAGGTCGATGCTACCCACATACAGTTGTACTCTGAGAAGAGGTGCATGCACGCACTCGTCCTCTCTCACACACGCATCTGTAGCTATGAATTGTAGTGTTCTCAACCATCCGATTGGCTCTATCATAGGTTTCACGTTGCTCCTTGGCCTTGATATTGAGAAGTTTAAAACGCGGAGGCTAAGATGGAGGCGCGAGGTTTTGGTTAATGTGCGGGCCGCACATGGCACCAACATGACACGAGCTTCGTCTGCCTGGTGCGCATGCAGTCGGGTGAGTTGTCCAAGTATATACACAACCAGGCCCTCGTTGGTATCCGCACCTCGACTTTGGCTGGTCATAGTGGAGAGTAGCATAGACTAGTTACTAGTCTATGTTACTAGTACCTTCATAGTGGGTAGTGTCATATAGTATATGCATAATTTGGCGACGAGCGCTCTCTATATGTACCACCTTTTTTCTTTAATTACATCTTGTTAGTTTTGCTCCATGGCGCAATCCATCGATACTACTACTATACAAATGTATACATTTTTTGAAAGGCTAGAGGGTGGGGCAGTCTAGCTTGGTCCTTTTCACGAGACGCGAGGGCCTTTGTGATTTGACGGCTCATTACTGCTGGAAGGCGGGGCCTTGTGATTTGACTGCTCGTATAAATGTGCCGACGACCTGAGGAGGAGCAAAGAACCGTGCGGTATACTCAAGTTTTCCACTGGAGTACGACGGAGGAGCACGAAACACGGCAGCCCAGTGCCATATCCTCTACTCTCTACTCTTATTATATATTACTAGCAAGAGGCATTGTTCTATTGGCGATAAAGAATGATCTAATTTGTTAGTCATCTCATTTTTAGCATTGTTCTATTCATGCCTCGCAGAGAAGGTGACACGTGCGGCGAAACACCCGAAGCAAAATAAGAAACACAGGAGCAAAAAAAGAAGGAGGATTATCACCCCAAAAAAAGAAGGAAGACGCACCCACAAGTCTGGGGCGCTGCTCTCACTACATGAAGGGTTGCTGGCCGCGGAGTCGTAACTGCTTCTTCATCGCCTCCACGACCTCCATCTCCTTGCGCATCTCCTCCGCCATCTTCATCATTGTGTCCATGATGCGGGATTTCTCGACGCGAGCCTTCATCATCTGTTTCACGGCCACATTACGTACCTTGACAGCAGCCGGGTGCTTGATGCGGAGCTTCGCCAACTCCTCCTTCTGTTCCATGACGAGGGCTTGCAACATCTTCATCGAGGAACTACTATTCTCATGCAGCTTCTTCCAGCCGGCGTTCTCCTCCTTCAGAAGGTCGAGCTCGTGGCAGAGCTTCGCCTTGTCCTCCTGAAGTTGCAGGATTTCGCCGGTCGCCTTCTTCTCCGAGGCAATGCTCTTCTTTAGCAGCATCACCAAGCCGGCGGTCAACTCCCCCTGCTCATTGAGCTCAGCGGGCATGTCGTCGAGGCTCTCCTTCAGCAGCTCCACCAAGCCGTGGATGAACTCCTTCTGCTTATTGAGGTGCTTATTGAGCTGATCGGGCATGCCGTCGAGGGATAACGACTCCAGCGCCGCCAGCTCGGCATGTTCGCCTCCGCATCTAGGGCGCTCCTGGGAGGCATCGCCTGCCCGTGAGAGATCTGCGTGGCGGCGAGCCCTCTTTTTTTTTCTGCAGCCTTGGTTGCCGCTCCCTTGTTATGAGTAGTTCTCGACCTAGAGCACACCGGCCATGGCAAGGACGGACGAAGAAGGAGGACTTATGAGGAGGAAGGTAGAGTAATTTTCGGTTAGGTAGTTCCCCTTTTTATAACCTAAGTACTAACACTAGTACTAAAACCTACATAGTGGGAACACGTTCAGGTTTGGTACGTACTGGTAGGTGTGAGCAGGCTTGCACTTAATTGTAACACTAGTACTTTCGAATGTGATGGGAACAAGGTAAAGATTAATTGATGGTTTTTGGTTTCGAGGCCCGAAACGGCTCCCGATGAGTTTAGTGGAACATAAATTTCAAGTAGACTACAGTGCTCAGATGCATAAATATTATGTTACTGTCAAAAATTGGCACAAAATACGAAGGAGACCAATGGAAGTACTACTAGCAACCCATGATTTAACTACTCGCATGCGCGCAGTGGAGTAGTAATGTCTTTCTTCCGCCCTCACGTCCACTTAATTTTCATGCACTGTATTAATTGACCATTAATGAAGTGAAGGACTTTACACGCATCAAATTATCACATGGGCTGGATCTTGGTACAAAATTGCATCCGCCCGTGTACCCGCGTGTGCGTGCGTGGCGTGCGTGCACATCTTCGCTTCGTGCATGTACCGCCAGTGCGGCTCAGGGAGGACGAGTACATTCTTCTGGAACCAGCAGCATGTCACTGTGATCAATCCACACAAGGATGTAGCGACAACGCCTCCACATGTGCCACGTGGCTTCATGAACTATAAGAGAGACACTGTGTAGCGTGCCATTGTGTTTTGCACATACTCTAAGTACTAGTAAGGTACACGTGCATTGCACGCGTCTGATTTTGCAACCAAATTATGAATAAATACCACACTTTAGCATGTAAGCTCTGAGTCATATATGCCTAATGTAGACCTTCGTTTAATTCTTATAGTTCATCTCATTCAAAATCAATTAGTTTTTATAAAAAACCTAGGGCCTCTTTGATTCGTAGGATTTCCAAAACGCGGGAATAGGAAGAACATGAGATTAGAGTGGAATGTCGTCTTGAATCCTACAGGATGGTACGAGTGTTTGATTGTGCATAGAAAAAACGCAGAATTCTTTCAAAGAGGTTTGAGTGGATGGGATGTTTCCTATGAAATCTAGTGCAAATGAATCATATGGAAAAATTCCTATGGTTTACAATCCTACAAATCAAACAACCAAGATAGGAAAAATTCCTAAGGATTAGAAACCTCCAAAATTCCTTCGAGAATCCTTTGAATCAAAGAAGCCCTTAATCTATTTTATGATTCATGGAATTGTGCGTTGTAAAGCATAAAGTAAAAACAAATAATGGCAATTCAACTAGAAAAAAAGTTTGGGCAGTTATGATACGGAAGATTCTAGAACAAAGGAGAACCACTGTTGTTTTGAGATTTGTGCATTATGCTTAAGTTCAACCATGGAGTCTGCTAGATTGTGCATGTGGCAAAATCCGGTGGGGGGCTACAAGATGGTGCGAGGGGCCGAGTGGAGGGAGACTATGAAGGAGTGCACAACTGCGAGATCGATATTTAGAGAGAGGGGGCGAGAACGTGCGCTGTTGCACGCAGTGGCGGAGCCATGAAAAATGTCCCATGAGCTTGGGGGCCAAGCATTGCTAATCATTTACGAGGAGGGCCAATTCATCAACTTAAACCATTTTTACCAGCAATTGTCTAATGATCACATTCATATTAGCCTCGACATATAGTGATGTTAGGGGGGGGCAGGGCCCTTGCTGCCCCTGTATTCGCCATTGTGCGCGCGTCTGAAAGATGAAGTGGAAGGCATGGATGATGAGAGGGGGGCGTTGGATATATAATTAATGTGGGTGTATTAGCTATATATGTAATCCTATATAGAGAGGTATAGATTGATCGATGTGGACGTGGGAAAGAGGGTGAGACCTCACTAGATATATAGATTGATCAGTTTATGTGGAAAACTATTGTCGGGTGGTAGGTGCGACATATGCCAACGGGTGGCTTATCATTGTGGGAGCCAGTAAGACACCGTCGGTGCCTGGAAACGGGATAAGGCAAAGACATGCACGCCGGCGAATCTTACCCAGGTTCGGGGCTCTCCGTGGAGATAACACCCCTAGTCCTGCTCTGCGGGGTCTCCGCATGATCACTAGATCAACACGGGGTCTCCGCATGATCACTAGATCAACACGGGGTCTCCGCATGATCACTAGATCAACACAAGTGGCTACAAGTGGCTCCTTGAGCTATTTGGCTAGAGGGAGAAGAAGGGCAAGGCTAGCTCTCCTCTTCTCTCTATGTGGTGTCTAAAACTCTAAGAGATCAACCCTTTGCATGGGTTCCCCGGGGGGTTTATATAGGCCTACCCCCCAGGGGTACAATGGTAATCCGGCTAGACATGGGTCCAGCCGTTAGTGTCTGTATTCGCCTGCTTCTCCGCCGGCCGCTGGGGCCCGCCGACTGGTGGGTCCCACCGGCTGCCGGCCTCTTGGCCGACAGGCCGGCCCCACCACCTGGGGGTCTTGCCGCCGGCTGGTTACTGTAGCCTCGCCCCTGATGACGAGGGCTTTGCCGAGGTAAGCATGGCTATAGTGCCGCCGTCTGGCGGGCTCTCACTGTAGCCTTACCTCGTCTTGTCTCCTTAATGATGCACATACTTCGAGGGAGTGAGGTAGCCGGCTATTGGGAGCCGGCTACACCCCAGGCCGACTGGGGGAGGCTTGGCCGCCTTCGAGCGTCTCTCTGGCTGAAGGGGCCCGCCGCCCACGGACCGTACAGACAACCTGTCGTGGGTGGCGCCATGGTCAACATGGCAACAGTGCCGCGCCGGACGGGGGATGGCCGACCCGTACGGCGCACTGTGGCCATGCGTGCTCCAGGATTCGGGGGTGGCAGGCTTTACTGTAGCCACGCCCCATCTCGTCACCGTTATGTGGGTGCAGTCCTTGAGGGTGCAATCTTGGCCGCTTGCCGGGAGCCGGCCCTCTTGTGGCCGGCATCGTGGAGTCGGTCTTCTTGTGGCCGGTTTCTGGGAGTCGGTCCTCTTGTGGCCGGCTTCTTGGATTCGGCCTTCTTGTGGCTCTCTTCGGGAGGGTTTTAGGGCCGGGCCGCCTTCCAGTAGTCGGCCTGTGAGGTAGCCGGCCAGGGGTAGGCGGCCCTGTGCTTTGGGTGCTTGAAGGCTCGATCGGCCCGATAATTTTTGAAGAGCCAGGGGGAGTTGGTTAGGCTACTCGTGGTCATTTACTCCGACAGTAGTCCCCAAAGCTGGTTGGGCTTCGTGGCTGAAAGGAGGACGAGAAGCTCAATAAGCTTCCTATCTTGAAGAGCCAGCAGCTAGGAGCCGGCTTTGATCAGGTGCGCCGTCTTGATGAGGCTTTGAAGTCTGAAGGCGGGAACCAGCTGGCGCGCACGCCAGGTTGCGGGCCGGCCGCTTGCCGCCCGTGCGCCACGTGGCGCCCTCCGGCTGGAAGAGCCTGCCAGCCCACGCGCGCGACGGGACGCCGCCGCAGGCCGGGGCCCGCCACTCCCACGCCTCGGCCCTAGGTGTGGATCTTCTGTGGCCCAAAACGGGCCATTCGCCTTCCAACAGCAGTTTCCGCACGCCGTTAGGGCGCAATAATCGCGGGACGTGGGGGAGTGGGCGCAGTTAATCCCATGCCCCCCTACGCCTCGCCTCCTCGGCTTTGCCGCACGAGGCTATAAATAGGAGGAGGAGGAGGAGGAGCGGCAGACACTCGCACACTCGCCCTCGCTCCGCCATCTTCTTCTTCTTCCTCTCCATCGCTGTAGCCCCTCGCCGCCGCTCCGTCCCTCCAGTCATCGCACTACCCCGCAGCTTCGCCGCTGCGGGGCCGTGCTTTCACCGTCCCTGCGCCTTTTTCATCGGCTTCTTGCCCTCATGTCGCGGGGTGGAGACTGGGACGGCTCCAACGTCCACGAGGACCACATCGACTTCCTCCGCAAGACGCGGCGGTTGCCCGGCAGGGATCATGTGCGGGTCCGTCTTGCGCCGGAGAGGGAGATCTCGCCGGCGCCGGAGGAGGGTGAGCGGGTAATCTTCCGCTCGCATTGCCTGCGTGGCCTCGGCCTGCGTGCAAGCGGCTTCCTCCGTTCCTTCCTCGAGTTCTACCAGCTCCAGCCGCAGCACCTCACTCCAAACACGGTGGTGCTGTTGTCTGCCTTCGTCACTTTGTGCGAAGGCTTCCTCGGCGTCCTTCCCACCATCGAGCTCTGGGGGGAATTCTTCCAGTCCAAGCTCGGTACCGCCATGAGGGGCGTGCCGGCTCAGGGCGGCGCCTTCATTGCGATGCGGAGGCCGGTAGCCGACAACCCTTTTCCTCCCATCACGCTGATCCAGTCGGTGAAGCTCTGGCAGCAATCCTACTTCTATGTGAAGAACTTCGCTCTGCAAGGTGACTTCGTCAGCTTGCCGGCTTATGTAGCCGGCCCGCCGGCTGGGAGGCGGCCCCAATGGTCCTATCGGGCCAAAACGCTGTCGCCTGCTGGAGCCGCCGCCGTCGCGCGACTCCGGGTATTGGTCCAGTCGGAGGGCCTGACCGGGCCCGACCTGCTAGCCGCCTTCGTGGCGCGCCGGGTGCTCCCGCTCCAAGGCCACCCTCATATGATTTGTCAAATGAGCGGCCAACTCGATCTGAGTCGGCTGTGTACCAAGGAGATGCCTCAGGCAGAGGTAGCTCACATGGTGAACTACCTTGCGAACTGCAAGCTTACCGACGAGTGGCAGTTTGGCAAGGAGCCGTACTCCCGTGCCAATCCCCCGCCTACGGTAAGCTTTCTTTTTCTTCTCTTCTTTACTTTTGTCACCAAGTTTCTCTCGGCCGACTCTGACCAGTCAGTTTTTCTTGATAGAGCCCCCTCCTTCGACTGGCAGCCGGGGCAGTGGGGGTGGAGCGCCAATATCTTCCCGAGCAGACGATGCACGACTTGGACGACCCCGACTTGGGGGCGGCCGCTCTGGACGACGACACCGTGGGGGGAGGCGGCGAGGCAGGCGGCTCCGGGCTTGGAGCCAGCTTCGACGACTGGCCGGATGATGACAAGGCGGAAGTCATCCCGCTCCGCCAGCCGGCGTCTGATCATCATGGCGCGGGTTCATCTATCGCGCCGGCTGTTCGAGGCGGCGCGCAGAAGCGCCGGGCCGCGCCGAGCCTATTCGGCAGTCGACCGAAGAAGCCCAAGAGTGCGGCGGCAGCGACCAAGCGGGACGAGGCAGCCGCGAAGGCTGCCCGCTTCCGCAAGGTGGTGAAGCAGCCACAAATGGTTTCGGCGTAAGTGTCAATTCTCTCACGTATTCCTTCTTCTTTTTTGTTGATATTCTTCGGAGTCCTTGTCTTGACTTAAAAAACAGGGCTCCGCTTTCTCTTGAGCGGATCGCTGCCGCCTCCGTGGTTGGAGCGGCGGGAGGATTTGCAAGCGCCCGCCGCGTGGACCCCCGTGCCGAGCTTCAAGCGGCGACGGAGCGGAATGCGCGGGAGGCGCGGGAGGAGCGGGAGGCGGAGGAGCTGAGGGCGGCCGCTGCCAAGGCGGCGCAGGAGACGACGGAGGCACAAGCCGACGCAGCGGCCAAGGGTCAGGCAGAGGCTGCAGTCGCAGAGAGGGCAGCGGAGGCCCTGCGTAACCGGCCTCCGCAGCTTGTCATCCCCCTTCGCGCTGTGGTGCCCGAGATCCCAGTGCCACCGCCGGAGGAAGCCGGTGGCGACCAGCTAGTGATGGAGAGGGAGGAGGGCGACGTCGTCGTCCTGGAGAGGGAGGCGGCACCGCCATCGCCGACTGGGGCGGACCAAGGCAGCCAGCCTAGCGCGCCGCCCGTGCAACCGCCTGGAGGCGAGCCGGCTGTGAGGGCAGACCTTGTGGTCCGGTCGCCATCGCGCCAGCGCGCTGGGAAGGCGACTTCGGCGCCGGACCCGCAGAAGGCCGCGGCCTCTAGCTCGTCGGCCCAGGATCTGGAGACGGCCAGCGCCAGCTTGCCGGGGTGGACGCCGGGTGGTGGGACGGCCGTGCTGAACGTGGCGGCGCAAGAAGTCCGGAACCGGCTTCATCCCAGGCCACCGTGCTGAAGCAGTATACTCAAGAGTTCCTCGGGGGGACCGTTGTCTTGTACTTAATACAAAAGGTAGCGTGGTACGTACTGCATTTAACTATAAAATCTTCGGAGGAGATTGGCGTTCCATGGTCGTTCCGACTCCTTGCCGGAATCATCTCTGTTGCATGCCTTCGGCTTCTGTGCGTCGATCAGGTAGTAGGATTCGTTGCCTAGGGCCTTGCTGATGACGAAGGGGCCTTCCCATGGGGCCGAGAGCTTGTGTTGGCCGGCTGTTCGCTGGATCAGCCGGAGCACAAGATCGCCTTCTTGGAAGGATCTTGGCTTGACCTTCCGGTTGTGGTAACGGCGCAAACCCTGCTGGTAGATGGCGGACCGGCTGAGTGCTAACAACCAGCCCTCTTCCAGCAGGTCAACACCGTCTTCTCGCGCTTCCTTGGCCTCCGCCTCCGTGTACATGGTGACCCGAGGTGAGTCGAACTCAATGTCAGTTGGGATGACAGCCTCGGCACCATATACAAGGAAGAAAGGGGTGAAGCCGGTTGACTTGTTCGGGGTAGTATGCAGACTCCAGAGGACGGCCGGCAGCTCGTCGAGCCAGCAGCCGGCCGAACGCTCCAGTGGTACGACCAGTCAGGGCTTGATGCCGGACAGGATGAGGCCGTTTGCTCGCTCGACTTGGTCGTTTGACTGCGGGTGGGCAACAGACGCTAAGTCTAGTCGGATGCCCTGTGTCGCACAGAAACGTGCCAGTGCTCCTTTGGCAAAATTCGTGCCATTGTCGGTGATGATGCTGTGTGGTACGCCATACCGGGTGGTGATATCTGCGATGAATGTCACGACAGTTGGCCCGTTCAGCTTCTTGATTGGCTTCGCTTCAATGCACTTGGTGAATTTGTCCACGGCGAGAAGCAGATGTGTCATGCCGGCGCGCGCCGTCTTGAATGGGCCCACCATGTCCAGTCCCCAGACGGCAAAGGGCCAGGTGAGGGGGATGGTCTTGACTGCAGAAGCCAGCAGGTGTTGCTTGGAGCTGAAGACTTGGCACCCTTTGCAGTATTTGACTAATTCCTTGGCGTCTTCCAAAGTAGTCGGCCAGAAGAACCCATGGCGGAAAGCTTTGGCGACAAGTGATCTTGAGGCCGCGTGGTGGCCGCATTCACCTTGGTGGATGTCCTTGAGGATTGCTATGCCCTTCTCTGGCTCGACGCAGCGCTGGAAGACTCCAGTGACGCTGCGCCTAACGAGTTCTCTGTTTACTATTGTGTATGCTCCGGCTCGGCGTTGAACTTGTCTTGCCGAGATCTCGTCAGTCGGCAGCTCTCTGTTTACCAGGAAGTTGAGGATGGGTTGGGCCCATGATGGAGCTGTGACTTCTTCTATTGCCAATACGGCTACTGCGACCAGGGTGGGTGGGTTGGGTGGTGAAGAGTTGGAGTCGGCCACCGCCTGTTGTGTCGTTGCAGTCCCCGGGCCGACTGCTGCAGTCCCCGGGCCGGGTTCTGAAGTCCCCGAGCCGGGTGCGACTACGGCAGTCCCCGAGCCGCCTGTCGAAGTCCCCGAGCCGCCTGCTGGGTTCCCCAAGTCGGATCCGACTGCATCAGGGTCAGGCGGTACGAAGATGGAGTCTGATTCTGGAGACGGCTTGACAGACGGTTTGAGGAGGCGTTGGAGAGAGACGCCGGTTGGTATAGCTTGTCGGGTGGAGCCGATTCGTGCCAGGGCATCTGCTTGCTCGTTGTCGGCCCGTGGCACGTGGAGGAACTCGCATCCTTCAAAGTATCCGCTGATTTGCTGAACGAGGAATCGGTAGCTCGCCATGTTTGCGTCCTTGGCGTCCCAGTCGCCAGATGATTGTTGGACTACCAAATCCGAGTCGCCATAGCACAGGATCCGGCGGATGCCGAGCTCTTTGGCTAGCCGGAGCCCATGTATGAGCGCCTCGTACTCGGCCACGTTGTTGGAGGCGGCAAAATGAATTTGCAATGTGTATCTGAGTTTGTCGCCCTTGGGAGAGGTGAGGACGATGCCGGCTCCCAAGCCGGTGCGCATCTTGGATCCATCGAAGTGCATCCGCCAATGAGTGGAGTCGGGAGCCGGCGGTAGGTACTGGGTCTCGGCCCAGTCGACAAGGAAGTCGGCCAATGCTTGGGACTTGATGGCGGTGCGAGGCTGGTAGAAGATCGTGTAAGGAGCCAGCGCAATGGCCCACTTGGCCACCCGGCCGGATGCATCCCGGCTGCCTATGATCTCGGCAAGCGGGGCAGTACATACGACCGTGATGGGATGCTCTTGAAAGTAGGGCTTCAGCTTCTTGGCGGCGAAGTATACTCCATAGCACATCTTCTGGTAGTGCGGGTAGTTTTGCTTCGAGGTGGACAGTACTTCGCTCAAATAATACACCGGCCTCTGGACTAACTGAGCCCGGCCTTCTTCTGGGCGTTGGACCACAATAACTGTGCTGACCACTCGGCTAGTCGCGGCAATGTAAAGGAGCATGGGCTCTTTCTCAGTTGGCGCCGCCAAGACAGGTGGCGTGGTCAGCATCTTCTTCAACTCGTGAAAAGCTTGGTCTGCTTGGTCGTTCCACTCGAAGTGGGTGGACTTTTTCATGAGTCGGTACAGGGGGAGAGCCTTCTCTCCTAGCCGGCTGATGAAGCGGTTCAGGGAGGCCAGGCACCCGGTAAACTTTTGGACGTCTCGCAGCTTGGTAGGAATCTCCATTCTCTCTATGGCCTTGATCTTCACTGGGTTGCACTCGATGCCGCGTTCGGAGACCAAGAAGCCTAGAAGCTGGCCGGCTGGTACTCCGAACACGCATTTCTCAGGGTTGAGCTTGATCTGAAACCGGCGCAAGTTGTCAAATGTTTCTCTGAGGTCTTCCAGCAGGGTGCCGCGCTTCTCCGTCTTCACCACAATATCGTCTACATAGACGTGGGCATTTCTGCCGAGTTGCTTGAGGAGGCATTTCTGCATGCAACGCTGAAAAGTGGCACCGGCATTTCTCAAGCCGAATGTCATAGTCAGGTAGCAGAAAGCTCCGAATGGTGTGATGAAGGCGGTCTTCAGGCGGTCGGCTGGATCCAACTTGATCTGATGGTAGCCTGAGTAAGCATCCAAGAAACTCAACAGCTCGCATCCGGCTGTGGAGTCTATCACTTGATCGATTCGAGGTAAGGCAAACGGATCTTTGGGGCAGGCTTTGTTGAGGCTGGTATAATCTATACACATGCGCCATTTATTGTTTTTCTTCAATACAAGGACCGGGTTGGCAAGCCATTCTGGAAAAAACACCTCCATAATGAAGCCGGCTGCCAGAAGCCGGGCTATCTCTTCTCCTACAATCCTTCTCTTTTCCTCCGACAGTCGGCGGAGAGGTTGTTTGACTGGTTTTGCGTCTGCTCGGACGTGTAGCTTGTGCTCGGCGAAATCCTTCGGAACACCCGGCATGTCCTTTGGGGACCATGCAAAGATGTCCCGATTCTCACGGAGGAAATCGACGAGCTCGCCTTCCTATTTGCTGTCCAGGTTTGCTCCAATGACGGCAAACCTCTCCGGGTTCTCTGGGTCCAGAGGTATCTTCTTTGTTTCCTTGGCCGGCTGGAAGGAGCCTTGAGCATCATATTCCTTGGGGTCAGGGGACAGGGCCGGCTGCTTGCCGGCCATGGCCACGACTCGGTCCAGCATCTTTTTTTCTTCGGCAATCACGAGGGACTCGGCCAGCCGGCTGCTGGCTGCAGCACACTCAGAGGATTTCTTGTAGTCTCCTGCTATGGTGATGATCCCCTTTGAACTAGGCATCTTCATCTTGAGGTAGGCATAGTGGGGCCCAGCCATGAACTTGGCCAGGGCAGGTCGGCCAAGCAACGCATGGTAAGGGCTCTCTAGATCCACCACTTCAAACCAGACTGCTTCTCGGCGGAAGTGATCCTTGTCTCCGAAGAGAACATCTATCTTGATCTTGCCGATTGGTGAGCAGGACAGGCCGGGTACGATGCCATGGAACACAGTCCGGCTTGGCATGAGTTGCTTCGTCTTGATGTTCAGCTTCTCCATGGTGTCACGGTACAGTATGTTGATGCTGCTCCCACCGTCAATCAGTACACGGGAGAAACGGGCAGCTCGCCTTTCTGTCGCGAGGGTGGCGTCCAACACCAATGCATAAGAGCCGGGAGACGGCATCACCTCTGGGTGATCGGCCCGGCTCCAGCTGATAGGCTTCTCAGACCAATGCATAAACTCTGGGTTGTTAGAGGCGACCGCGTTGACTTCTTGGTGTTGTCGGCGCCGACTGCGCCTGTCTTCAGTTTGGCTTGTAAAGACGACGTAGGCGGCATGCTCGTCCGGGAACTCGTCTTGAATGGCTCCGACTGCTGGTCGAGCAGCCGGCTGCTGAGGGGCTGGAGGTGGCTGGCCAGCAGGTGGAGGCGGCACCAGCCCTTCGCCTTTGGAGATTCGCGTGAGCCAATGACACTTCCGAGTCGTGTGGTTGGACGGCTTCGCGCCGCTGTGGAACTTGCAGGGGGCATCAAGGGTTTGCTCGTAGGAGAAAGCCGGCTGCCAAGCCGGCCTGCCGCCCTTCTGCTTCTTGGGCATGGGCCGCCCTTCAGGTTGTTCGTCTTCGACTGTGGCTACTTGCCGACTGGTGGAAGGCGGCATAGGGGCCTTGCGCTTGTTGTCGTTTGGGTACGGGCGTCGATTGGAGTCACCAGCCGGCGTCTTGGGAGCCGGAGCGAGCACCTTTCCAGAGGCATCCACTCGAAGCTCAGTCTTCATTGAAGAGTCGGCCGTGGCGTACTTGTCTGCTATGATCAGCAGCTCGTCGAGGGTAGTCGGCTCGTCGCAGAGGAGCCGGTGCTTGAGGAGGGTGCCCTCTCGGCACCCGGCGGTGAAGTACTCTATGGCTTGAACCTCGTGCACCCCTTCGCAGGAGTTGCGGAGCTCGGCCCAACGCGTGAGGTAGTCGCGAGTTGATTCGCTGGGCCCTTGGACGCACAAGGAAAGCTGGCGGGGCTTGGGAGGCCGCTTGTATGTGCTGGTGAAATTGCGGATGAAGACTTCCGTGAAGTCTAGCCAGCTGTTGACGCTGTAGGGCTTGAGGCTATTCAACCAGGTGCGTGCCGTGCCTTGAAGCATGAGCGGGACGTACTTCACGGCAACGCGCCTGTTGCCGTTTGCTATGCGGACTGCGGTGGAGTAATCGATCAACCAGTCTTCCGGCTTCACGGAGCCGTTGTATTTTGGCGTGTCTCTTGGGAGTGAGAACCCTTTGGGGAAGGGCTCGTCGCGGATGCGGGGGCCAAAGCAAGGCGGGCCGACATCATCTTCTTCTTCTAGCGCCAGGGATCGCGCTAGGCGGTCGATCCGGTGGCGGGCGTCATTCTCGCCGACTCCTTCGCGGTGGCCTAGTCGGTCGCCGAGAGTCGGATGCGTAACAGGCGGCGGGGTGGGATATCTCTCCCCACGAGGCGGGGGAGGAGGCGGATTGCCTCGTCGTTCCACAGCTCGGGGGCGGCCTTCTGCGTCGCGCTCGATGGTGAGCCGAGTCCGACTGCGGCTAGCAGCCGGCTCCTTGTCTTTTCTCGCGCGGGCGCCGCCTGCAGTCGGCGTCCGGGATGTCGCGCCGTGCTCTCGGCGTGGGGGAGGACTTTCAGCGCGGGCGCTGGCTTCATGCCGCTCTGCGGCCGCGTCGATCAGCTGCTGGATGCGTCTAGTCATGTAGGGGAGCTCGTCGGCCTCCAGCCCGTTCAGCTCGTCTACGGCCGCCTGAGCGGCACGCAGGTTCTCGAGTGGCGTGGCGTAGACTGGGCGGTCTGCTCCCAGCATGCTGGCGATGGCCGCGCCGCGCTTCTTGACGATGCCGGCTCGGCTCGGCCCGCCAGGAGGCGGCGTACCAAAGGCGGCGCGGTCGACTTCGCGCTGGTGAGCCTCAGTGAGGCGTCTCATGGATGCTATCTTCTGGCCCTCCGCGATGAGGGCGAGGCGGCGTGCCTCCAGTGTCTCGGCGTCGGCGTCGGCCGGGATGGGGGCGGACAGGTCGTGTAGCGCCGCTTGTAGGGCGTCGTGGGCGTTCTCGCCTGAGGCGGCGCCGTGGCTGATGACCAGCACCTCAGTGACAGTGCTGCCGCCACTGTCGGCTCGAGGAAGAGGGTCGTCGATGATCACCACGTTGGTGGGGAAGGCGTCAAGCGACGCCGTGTCGGAGTCGACAAGCATCGGGTCGGTGGAGCTGACCGACTCCAAATCCACAGCAGGCTCGCTGGAGACGTGAAGCTGGTCGAGGAGGCTGACGAGGCGGCTCTCGGGGCAGTCTGTGCCCGCGTCGGACGCAGGCTCGTCGGAGATGCGAGCCTCGCCAAGAAGATCGGCGAGGCAGCTCGCCGCGCAGGCGTCGTCGACGCCTTGCAGCGCGTCGGGGCAAGCGCCATCGGGCGTGCCGGGCTGGCTACGCTCGCTGGGAAGGAAGAGGGTTCCCGTCCAGAACAGGTCTCCGGACGATGGTGCACCTGGCCCCATGGTGGGCGCCAAATGTCGGGTGGTAGGTGCGACATATGCCAACGGGTGGCTTATCATTGTGGGAGCCAGTAAGACATCGCCGGTGCCTGGAAACGGGATAAGGCGAAGACATGCACGCCGGCGAATCTTACCCAGGTTCGGGGCTCTCCGTGGAGATAACACCCCTAGTCCTGCTCTGCGGGGTCTCCGCATGATCACTAGATCAACACAAGTGGCTACAAGTGGCTCCTTGAGCTGTTTGGCTAGAGGAAGAAGAAGGGCAAGGCTAGCTCTCCTCTTCTCTCTATGTGGTGTCTAAAACTCTAAGAGATCAACCCTTTGCATGGGTGCCCTGGGGGGTTTATATAGGCCTACCCCCAGGGGTACAATGGTAATCCGGCTGGATGCGGGTCCAGGCCGTCAGTGTCTGTATTCGCCGGCTTCTCCGCCGGCCGCTGGGGCCCGCCGACTGGCGGGTCCCGCTGGCTGCCGGCCTCTTGGCCGATAGGCCGGGCCCACCGCCTGGGGGTCTTGCCGGCGGCTATTTATTGTAGCCTCGCCCCTGATGACGAGGGCTTTGCCGAGGTAAGCATGGCTACAGTGCCGCCGTCTGGCGGGCTCTCACTGTAGCCTTACCTCGTCTTGTCTCCTTAATGATGCACATACTTCGAGGGAGTGAGGTAGCCGGCTATTGGGAGTCGGCTACACCCCAGGCCGACTGGGGGAGGCTTGGCCGCCTTTGAGCGTCTCTCTGGCTGAAGGGGCCCGCCGCCCACGGGCCGTACTGACAGCCTGTCGTGGGTGGCGTCATGGTCAACATGGCAACAGTGTCGCGCCGGACGGGGGATGGCCGACCCGTACGGCACACTGTGGCCATGCGTGCTCCGGGATTCGGGGGTAGCAGGCTTTACTGTAGCCACGCCCCATCTCGTCACCGTTATGTGGGTGCAGTCCTTGAGGGTGCAATCTTGGCCGCTTGCCGGGAGCCGGCCCTCTTGTGGCCGGCATCGTGGAGTCGGTCTTCTTGCGGCCAGCTTCTGGGAGTCGGTCCTCTTGTGGCCGGCTTCTTGGAGTCGGCCTTCTTGTGGCGCTCTTCGGGAGGGTTTTAGGGCCGGGCCGCCTTCCAGTAGTCGGCCTGTGAGATAGTCGGCCAGGGGAAGGCGACCCTGTGCTTTGGGTGCTTGAAGGCTCGATCGGCCCGATAATTTTTGAAGATCCAGGGGGAGTTGGTTAGGCTACCCATGGTCATTTACTCCGACAACTATGAAAGACCTAGCTATATACACACACACATAGAGGAACATCGATTGTTGCGCATGCACGTGAGAGATAAAGAATGCCCGATATGATGGAGAGGGGGATGTGTGTGTGTCATGGGAGACCGACCTGAAGAAAAAGATTGCATGTGTGCGTTGGATAATGCCGACTGGTAGTGTGTGTGCATGCATGCACGAGAGAAAGTTAGTGGTACAATTATAAAGAGAAGACCAATGTGTGGGTGTAAAAGACTAGGTGAGTTCATAATCAACGTAAAGTTGAATTCAAATATTTGAATAAGAGATCATGATGTTTGAAACCCATGCATGCATGAATGTAACAGAGATATGCGCGGTGTGGTTTGGAAACGAGCATGTTGTAATGTATACACATTGAACAAGGTCAGACTGGTTTGAATTTGAGATACCGATGGCAGACATCGTTTGGCCACATTGCATCCGTGCATGGACACACTATTCTAATTGGAGAGGATGGCTGGCTTTCTCATCACATATCTATATCTATACCCCTATATATATATTATATTTTATATTTTTTATATAGTGTGCAGATAACTTTAACTTTGAAAGATGGTCGTTGGATGAGGCCAATCCGATGGTGCAGAGCTGGCAAATTTGAGCACTACTGGTCGTTGGATATCATCTAGATTCCACCAGATTTTGCCACATGTACGATCTAGAAGACTCTATGGTTGAACTTAAGCATAATGCACAAACCTCAAAACACAAGCACTTCTTCTTTGTTCTAGAATCTTCCATATCAGAATTGCCCAAATGTTTTTCTACATGATTTGTTTTTACTTTATGCCTTACAACGCACAATTCCATGAATCTTAAAATAGATTAGCTTTCTTATAAAAACTAGATGATTTTGAATGAAATGAACTATAAGAATTAAACGAACATCTACATCATGCATATATGACTCAAAGCTTACATGCTATAATGTGGTATTTATTCATAATTTGGTTGCCAAATCTCATGCGTGCAATGCACGTGCACCTTACTAGTCTAAATGGTGTCTGTGTGTGTGTGTTGTGTGTGTTAAACACATTGTACGTAGTATATCATACTAGTCTAAATTGTCTTTTTTTCTTTTGGGTACACGTTAAGCTTGTTCTCCCGAAATTTCAAGCCGCGCCTTGTTATGCCGAAATTTCAAGCTAGCGTCTCTGTCTATCGTGCTGCGAAACTCCCGCCTCTTCAACCCGCGCCTTGTTACCCCGAAATATTTAAGATAAATCTTTGTCTCGTTGTGCTCCGACAACTCCCTCCATCTCAACCTGCGCATTGCTATTCCAAAATTACAACGCACGCGAAAACTCCCACCTCCTGTGAAATCCCGACACGTGAAATGCCCGTGATACCCCTGAACCGAAAGAACCGCCTCAAATCGGTGGGGGTACTTTCGTAACTTACCCCACATTTTGGATAAGCGCGTCCCTAAGCCATGGTTCCCCACTCCCATCCCAGCCGCCCACCCATTCGTACACTGAGGCCGGGAAAACCCGCGAAGCCCCACACCCTCCTCCGTCCGCCACCCAGCCGGAGCCTCTTCCCGGACGACGTCGTCCACATCAACACCTCATCGTCCCTCATCCACCGTACCGGATGAGGATCCATCGTCGATCTGGTCGTCCCGCAAGTTCAGCCACCCCGTCCTCCACCTCCAAGGAGCTGCCCCGACGTTCCCCTCATCTTTCGCGCCACCTCCATTCCCACACCGCCGTCTTCACCTGCACCACCGGAAGAGCATCATCATCACCGTTTCCTCAGATGAAGCTGCGGCCTAATCGGCGCCACCAAAGAGGTTGTACACTAATCGCCGCATTTTCTTCTTGATTCGATCTCACGGTGCTGCCGGCGCTCGGTCCCGAGCCGACACGGCGCGGCTCCATCCACGGCGGCGTCGCCGGCCACTTCCTCCATGGCGTCGCTCCCTCGGCGGCGACATCCACATCAGTAGGAGCTGCTGCTGCTTTAGCTCTCGCTCGCGCTGCTGCTCTGCTCTTGCTCTCGGTCCCCTGCCTGGTCTGCTCTTGCTCGCGCTGCTACTCTTGCTCTTGCTTGCGATGCTGCTCCGATTTAGCTACACTTCAGTCGACTGAATCGACTTTTTGGTCAGT